>NC_056731.1:301711453-301788953 GCF_019279795.1 Protopterus annectens
CTTTAAAGGATTTTAGCTTTTTGCCCACAGCATGTGCATTGCCCACTGAAGCAGTCATTTAATTTTACAGTAGACTAGGATGTCATGGCCATCTCCATGCACCCCAGAGATTTATTACCATGTTCAGTTCTTTTTACCACTCACTCTGATGTTCTTCATGTTTCACTGTTGCAGTCATCACATTTGGGTTAACCTGCCAGAGGTAGCCCTCAGTCGGGCCGAATAGCAGAGGTTTAGTATTTCTGCGTTGGTTGCTGTCGCTCCAGGACTGATGTCAGGTCATCAGTGGTATAAAATCAGGCAGCTGACACCATTACATCAGTCTTTCTTGCCGAGGAGCATGAAGCAGAAGCAATTCCCACAAGTGCCGGTCGGCCGCTACCTGAGTTTTCGTTTCCGAATTGAAGTTGAAGTCTTCTAAAGCTAAGTACCCCGTTGGGAATCCTTTTTTCTTGCTCTAACTGATGTCAGATAAAGTTAACAATTGTCTTGCCTGTTGAGAGCAAATACCACACCGAGAATTCCATTCTTATGGCATCACCTGTTTAGGCCCAGACCACGACGTCCCCCGCTGTCACTTTTGTGCTTAGTTCAGCACCAGAACTATACGTCGTTGGGCTCTTATTGTAGCTAGATATTTTCGCTCTCAGTCATCGAATTCCAATATGGATTTGGTAAGCCATCCGACTACAGATCTTCTGAAAAAATGTAAGGATAAAGACAGAGACAGACCGCACAGGTCCAAAACTGCCGACGATGCTTCCGTTAAGCTAGTCGTCCATTCTCCGGTCCTCACTGAGGCGCTTTCACAGCCCCTGATGCCCGCTTCTGTGGATTCGCAGGCCACTACTGAGACCCTTTCGGAGTCTGGTATGCAGCGAGAATCTTCTTTGACTAAGGATCCTGCGGATGTCTCTACCTTGGATGGGTCCGGAGCCGCTGAGCAGAGTAAGTACTTTGCACTATTGATACTCAACACAGACCGATGACTTCTTTTGTATCTTCAGTTCTTTCTAAAAGTACCGAGTTTCTAAGGTCCAGGGTATGAACCACACCCAAAAAACTGACGACCCAAGCTCAGGCGCCTGCTTCCTTGCCTCAGTCTCAAATGATTAAAATGGAGGAAGACCTTAATATGATTATTAGGGGAAGCCAGGCTACCCCTTCCGAAAGGAAGAAACTTGTCCCCAGTAGTTGTATCTGAACAGGAGTCCGATTACTCTGACGCTTCTGAATATGAAGTTATGCATCCCCTGTCTGCTTATGAGGATTCTGATGCAAAGGAATCCATTCCTTCTGCCCTCCACCCAAGGATCTTTCATTTGAAGAAACCCTACATACTTTAAGGGAGCATTTCCAATGGGAATGTCAGGACTACCCTCAGTCAAAAAAGAGGCTCAGAATTCTTAGATCTACCACAGCACAGACCTTTGGCCATTCCTCCTGTCCTTGATGTTGTGGATGATGTCTTTATGGATTCCATTCTGATTCCTGACACCCTTCCTCCTGCTCCCAGGAAACTTGGCAGGTGTTGAGTCCCTGACTCTCACAAATTTCTTTTCAAAAATCCTACTGCTGACCCCAAGGTAATTTCTCAAGGACCTAAAGGAATCAAGGCAACTTCAGCTAAGAATCCTACCCCCTCAGAAAGGGATTCCCGAGCATTAGACAGATGGGGTAAAAAAGTATACACTTCTGCTACTCTTACTATCAGAGCATTAAACTGTCAGTTCCACATGCTGAAATATCAGCAACATACCATGGAACTCCTCAAACAAAAAATATCTTCCTTTCCTGCTTGTGCAGAAAATAAAGAATTACAAGAGTTGATGCATTCTGAAAGTCAAGTAACTAAGCACACCTTACAGTGTGGTTTTGATGCCCTAGAAGCATCTTGCAGGGCAGCAGTCACTGGTTCTGCCCTTAGAAGGCATGCTTGGCTAAAGGAACAGACCTTGCCAGACCATGTCAAATCCAAATTAGTGGACGCACCCTGGAACAAAGACAACTTGTTTGGCACCAAGGCAGAAGAGGTCTTAAAAAAGATGGAAGAAAAAGCTAAATCTATGCAGACAGTTGGACTTCTTACAGGTCCAGCCACCAAGGTTCAGTAGGCATTGCTCCTCCAAGCACTGGTCCTTTCCTGCCCCCTCCAGGCCAGCTCAGCCCATACCCAGGGGAAGCAGACCCCCCCCCCCCAGACAACAGCCCCAGAGAATGCAGAGATCTAAGTAACGGAGTTCCTCCTCTTCAAAAACAGGGAGTGCAAAGCCACCCCCTTATGGTAAGAACTCACAATGACTTTACACTTCCACCCCCTACCTCTACCCACCTGCTTGTGCCCCTAGGAGGAAAACTCTCCTTCCACGCATGCAACTGGGCCACCATTAACAATGACCGATGGGTCCTCAACATTGTGTCCCAGGGATACACATTTTATTTCCACACTCCGCCAAGCCCAAAAGGGTTCCCAGATCTTCCTCCAAACCAGTGGGCAGAGGCCAAAATCCAAGTCCTTTCCCTGCTCTCCATGAGGGCAATACAGCATGTTCCTGCAGAACAGATAGGCCAAGGTTTCTACTCCAGACTCCTCCTGGTACCCAGAGAAGAGGGCACATGGCACCCCATCCTCAGTCTATCCATTCTAAACACCTTTCTGGTGATACCAAAATTCAAAATGCTCACCCTCCAGCAGCTTTTACCAGTGCTTTCCAAGATGCTTGGTTAGTCACCCTAGACCTAAAAGAGGCCTACCTACATATTCCAATCAGGGAATCATGCAGGAAATGCCCACGTTTCAGGGCAGGATCTATGCACTTTCAGTTCTCTGCGCTTCCCTTTGGCTTATCCTCTGCTCCCAGAGTTTTCACAAAATGTCTGGCTCCTGCCATTGCCTTTTGCAGCCAAAGAAATATTCAAATTTACCCATACTTAGACTGCCTGATTCAGGCAGACAGGAGAAGCTACTACAGCACTTGACTTTTGTAAAGGACCTACTGTCCTCTCTGGGGTATACTATCAGTGAAAAGAAATCAAAACTAGTCCCCACACAAAAAATTGTATTCCTGGGAGCAAGCCTGGACACAGCATCCCAGGTGGCATTCCTTACTCCAGAAAAACAAGCTTACCTGATAGGCTACTTCTCTCAACTAGCCACCAGAACCCAGTTATCCGCAAAGAAAATCCTGCAAGCTCTAGGGTTCATGGCCTCCTGCATTCTGCCAATTCCATATGTCAGACTGCATATGAGGAAACTACAGTGGTACCTAAAATGCCTTTGGTGTCAACACTCTCATGACCTGGAAACTATCATACCTATGATACCTTGTCTAAGGAAAGATTTTCTTCGGTTGGCAGATGCATGCAACCACAATAAAGGACTTCCCTTCTCACAACCCCACGCTGCCCAGACCCTCACCACAAACTCATCAGACTATGCCTGGAGTGCACACCTGGACGGCAGGTGCATTCAGGGCCATTGGAGCCCAAACCAAATACATCTGCACATCAACCAAAAAGAGATACTAGCTGTTCAGCACACCCTGACAACTTTCAGATCCCTACTCTCCCCGGGGCCTATTCTGATCAAAACAGACAACACCCCAGTGATGTTGGTATATCAACAAGCAGGGAGGGCCTCACTCTTATCCTCTCTGCAGGCTCACCATGACCCTTTGGCACACGGCCTCAACCGTGCAGCTACACCTGTTAGCACAATTCCTTCCAGCCTCCCTAAACTCTCTGGCAGACAACTTAAACAGAAACCTGTTATACCCACATGAGTGGCAGCTAGACCACTGAACCTTCACCGTTTTAACCCAGAAATGGGGCACCCCGAAGGTGGACCTCTTTGCCTCCTACTCCAGTAATCAGCTCAGCAAATTCTGCATCAGGGAACCTCACAGCAAGGCCTGGAAAGTGGATGCTCTATCCTTCCAGTGGGTGAACCTCTCGCTCTATGCATTTCCCCCCTCTACCACTCATTTCAAGGGTACTGGTCGAAATAAGGGAGGAAAACCGCAGGCAATCCTGATTGCCCCAGTTTGGCCATGCCAGCACTGGTACCCACTGCTGTTCAGCCTATCACCCCTGCCACCATGGCACCTACCTCAGATCCCAACACTCCTGACCCAGAGGAATGGAGAATTCATGCATCCCCAATTGCAGACCCTCAACCTGGCAGCCTGGCTTATTCCCTGACCTCTCCTCAAGCTGCCAGCCTAAGCAAACAAGTCCTAGACATTCTATGTGAGGCCAGATGCCCCAGCACTAGAAAATCCTGTGCTGACAAGTGGAAAAGGTTTTGCATCTGGATACAGGCTAAGGGAGCCATAACGGCACAACTCTCCCTACCGCTCATCCTGGATTACCTAGTAGACCTACTACACAGGGGTCTATCCTTCTCTTCTGTTAAAATTTATGCCTCTGCCATCTCTGCTTATTACAGCACAGAGCCACCTCTCTTGTCACACCCTCTCATCAAACAGTTCCTAAGAGGGGCTAACAACTTAAGGCTACCCAGAAGAGCTCCTACCCCAGCTTGGGACCTTAACTTTGTGTTGGAAAAGCTCACCCTACCCCCCTTTGAACCTGCAGCTTTAGCAGAGTTAAAATTCCTCCCTTAGAAGACTGCCTTGCTTCTGGCCATCACTTCAGCTAGAAGAGTATCAGAGCTACAAGCATTCCTGGCTGTAGAGCCCTTCATCATTTCCATGCTGACAGGGTCTCCCTCAGGACTAACCCATCCTTCATGCCTAAAGTGGTGTCCAGCGTGGCTCTCAGACAGTCCATTAATTTGCCCACCTTTTTCCCTAACCTACAAAACAAGGGGGGAAGGATTCTGCACTCTAGATGTGCACAGACAGCTCAGATTCTATCTAGACAGGACTGAATCTTTTAGAAAAACTAATCAATTGCTGGTCAGCTTCGCAGCAGGGGCACAGAGCAAGGCCGTATACAAACAGTCACTCTCCAAATGGATAGCACACTGCATCCATTTCTGCTACAAATAGCAGGGGAAACCTCTCCCAAAGGGGGTCAGGACACATTCCACCAGGGCAACCTCCACCTCTGCAGCTTTTCTCAGAGGGGTCCCCACCAGGGATATCCTGGAGGCTGCAACATGGACATCTGTTCATACCTTCACCAAGCATTACCACCTGCCTGTCTTCTCCAAATCCAGGGCAGACTTTTTTACCGCAGTCTTGCAGGGCATCCTAGCCAGATCCCAGTCTTCTTGACTGCCTCCACCCTTTTCTTCAGCTTTGAGAATCAACCCAAATGTGGTGACTGCAACAGTGAAACACAAACAACATAATACAGTTGTGTACACTTACCATAAATATAGATGTTCGAGTGTATTCACTGTTGCAGTCCTGGTTTCCCTCCCTTCATCCCCTTGCCTCCCCCTCTCTCTCCTTACGGGGAATTTTTTGGATTTACTTTGTGCTGGTGGTGTTCTTCCACCATAGCCTAGCTCCCAATTTGGGGGCTCCTAACATTAGGGCAAGAAAAACTGATGTAATGGCATCGGCTGCCTAATTATATACCACTGACGACCTGACGTCAGTCCTGGAACGACAGTAACCGATGCAGAAATACTAAGCCTTTGTTATTCTGGTCGACTGAGGGCAACTGCGCTGGCAGGATAACCCAAATATGATGACTGCAACAGTGAATACATTCAAACATCTACATTTATGGTAAGTGTACACAACTGTACTTTCAGCTCTCAGTCTTCTTATATATAAAAGGAAGTCTGAGTGTGCCTTTCAGTAGTTGTATCACTTGCAGACCTGCATTGAGGCTACATTGCATACTACTCTGGGAAGGAGCATAATGTACACTTTTATCACTTGTCACAATCAAAAACACAACTCCAGGTCTTACCTTGCCACCAGCAGGGTAGCTGCAGTGATAGTAACCGACTTGCGAATCAGCAGGCAGATCTTGTGTTCAGTCTCAGGCAGTTGGCAGGGAATAGAAGGAGACATGGGAGTAGGAGACCTAGTGTTGGTGACCTCTGGGCCTTTGCAAGAGCATTTGGAGACATTATCCCACCATCTATTCTTAAGGCCAGGCCCATAACAACAATTATGACCCTTCCTTTGCTAAGGTACCCAGTCAGCTGGTTGCCTCGCTCCTTGTGGATTCTTTCGCCCCTGAGTCATTTCACTGAACTTGATTTCAGCGCTGTATGTTTTACTCTGTTCATCGTCACTTGGGTCAGAAAGACTCATTGGCTAGTGTTGTGAGGGTTCCCGAAGGCCCTCCAGTGTTTGCAAGACCCTTTGTCATACCCTGTTTGTTAGGTCATGTAGCTTATTTGAAGCTTAGTGAGACATGTCCAGTCCATGAGGAAATGCATGACTGGGGAGTGTTAGCTAATGTCATTACAATTCCTTGTCTTAGTTAAACAGTTCTCAAATTGTGAGGCTTACCTTCCTTAGAAATGCAGACCTGTCTCAGAGGAGTCCTAGACAGGTGTAAACATGCTGTATACTTAGAACAGTAACTATTAAGTATTTTTTTTTATAACTGACCAGACTAAATGTTGAAGGAGAAGGGGACAATGAAGGTGTGCATCTGTATGTGTGTGTTGTAAATTATTTGTAAAATAATAATGTACTAAGCCAGGTCTTGACTGTTTTATTTGTATACATGTGTTTTGTAATTGTGGTCAGTTGTTCTGTGCAGAGTAACATAGGCATTTTTGTATAAAAAGCCATAGTATTTTTCTGACATGTAAGGGAGACTCAGGGACATTATGGAGCTTGAGAGACTTATTTTTTCTGTCTGAGAACCTTTACATTAGATCAGAGTTTCCTCACACTAGGGATTGTTACCTGTTCCGGAGTGCCTGCATGTTGCTGTTGTCTTATTGGTTGTATGAGAGGAATGCATATTCAGTGGTGACTTATGCTAGGAAAATGTTTCCCTTGCCTCTGATACTTCCTGAGAGGGGAATGTACGAAATTCTAGTCTGCTGTCCTGCAAATAGATCACTCTGTGTAGCCCTTATTTGGAATATGTGCAACTCCTGAGATGATCTTTGGAGTGATCTGTGATTGTTTTGCTTTTTTCTTTGAGAGGCTCAGCTAGCATCTTGTTGGGAGTAGTGTCTTAGTTTATTTGTATATTGGAGGCTATCTCTTCAGGGTTCCCTATTTTGCTGCTTAAGAAAAAAAATTAATGGTCTTTCAGCAATAATAAAGGTAGTACTTTATATAAGCTTCTGTCAAAATAGCATGTTATGTCATGCATGCACAGTCAAGAAGACATGTATGTGATCTCTTCTATCCTAAGTACAGCTCAGAGACCCTAGCACGTTGGCACAAGGTTGCTGGCCAAGGTTTCTATAGTCTTGGGTAGGTTTGGCAGTACGGCGGTCTCACTGGTTTTTTTTTTTGGTCCTTAGATTTGTATCTTTTTCAGGAATAACAGAACAGGTTTCATTTTAAGTGCATTATCAATTACCCTCAATGTTTGGCATTTTCAAAGCAGTTTTATTTGGGGGCTACAGTGTGCTGATTCCACTTTGAGAAGATATTGTAGCTTTGCTTTCTTGGTAGATTCTTGCTGTAGAAGTCATTCAGTCTGTCAAGCTCAGCTGATCAGGGTTCAGTGAACAGAATGTGGATTAATTGCATCCTGGCCTGTTTGAACACGCCAATGCTTTTTAAACCTGCCCTCATTTCAGTCTTTTTACCAGGTCAGACACCAGAGAAGCTTGTATAGTTCCTTGATTCTGAAGGTCATTGAGTCTTCTGAGATAGTTCTTTCTTTCAGGGTGAGCTTTGCCAGGCTGCCTCTGAATACCTTGGTGAGTAGCTTTTCAAGGAAAATATTGTAACAGGAAATGCTAACATTTGTGTTTTCTCACATTGTTTGCCAGAAAGTGGGTGTCTTTCTCCACTGATGGCTCTGTTCCCCATGAAGACTAGTGCAAGTCTAATGCCTCTGAAGGTACTTTTTCAGGTATAGTGAGGCTTCAGTACATGTGCTACATTGTTCTTCACTCTATTAAGTCATTCATATTGTGTTAGTACTGCTGCTTGAGAAGTATTAGAGTAGATTGCAGTATTGTACGTTGGTCATAATTTTTGACATGTCTCTTTGTTAACATGCAGAAGAATGTAAAATAATCTTCTTCCCCCAAGTCTAGGAACTCTGGTTTGTAGCAAGCAAATTGCATGTAAAGATTACCTCACTTAATGATTGTTTTATTTTTGTTGTTTATTCTTTTGTTGATCTGTTTAGTCCCAGTAGGCTAGTGATCTCTTTCAAGGGAGACCCAAGATGTTACTACTATGGGAAGTTTGGCCAGAGCATCAGAGAACTTCCCTACTCTTTTTGTTTGCTCCCATGCAATTTTTTATATTCACTTGAGCTACCACCATCTCAAGCAGATGGATCCTCAGTTTAACATTTCATCCAAAGGACTGCTTACGTAGGAATGAAACACTGTCCTACAATGCTACACTCTGGTATTAGTAATTTGAAAATTAACCAGTCACTTGAAGTAGGAAGAGAACCCACAGTCTTCTGCTATTCCAGCACCAGAGGAATGTGTGCTACCTGTTGAGCCACTGAAACTGTTTTGTTTAGAAATAGACCATACCTTGAGTTGTGTGGGAATTGTAGTGGATTTAATGAAGCTGCTAGACTGATGCATTTAAAAATTTTTAATATTTTCCATTACTGAGAAACTCCAAAGTCATTTCCAGAAAAATAAACTAGAAAAATTGGAGAGGGAGAGATGGTGAGAAAGGGGAAGAATGATGCAGCAGAAGAAGGTGAGAATTTTAGAGATTTTTCCATTTTGTATTCTGGCAAGAAGTTGAAACTTTGGTTCTGCTCATCAGCCGTATATCATACACATCCTTCAGCAAACCAGATTGTTGCCATCTGGTAAACTGCCTCAGTATATCTGAATAGATGTAGATTAATGGCATTTTTTTCAGGGTGCTGCATTCCAAGTAAAAACACTTTCATCTTGTCTCAGTTCTGCCATAATTGTGGTTAGGTAATATGATTAGGCACCTTGGTAATTAAGGTCAGTATCTGCAGGCAACGGCAGGTAAGACTTCAACAAACAAACCTATAATGTTGGAACAGATAACGTAAGCGCTTTCGTTTTGGTTCAGTGACCAAAACTCCATTAGACAGTTTCAAAAGTTACACATCCACTGCTTTAAATAATATCAAGTAAATCACATGAGCAAGTCACAAATTCAGACATCCCCTAACAATTTACATTTAAAATAACAGTAACATACTTACATGACAGGGGATAAATATATCCTCCAATAAGGACCAAAAGTCATATATGCTACACATAAAAAGAATATAAAAATATATCCCAAAAAAATATATATATATATATATATATATATATATATATATAAATATATCACTATGTTAAAATCACGGAGAAAGAATAATATTTTTATACATATGCTTTAAAGAGTTAAACTTGGAAAAGATGGAAAGAAGTAAAATATAAAAACAGTGCAGTATGATAACTATCTTTGCAAGCTTCTCAATTTTAAAATGCATGCTAAAGAGCATGCATCATTCAGCCGTGTCCGACAATATGCATTCAGCCTTATTTGTCACAACAACTCCTGAAGCTCCATTTTTAAAGAAATAGGTCCCCCCCGGGGGTCCTATTCTACATGATCAATAATCCGGAATCCAAAAATGTGGTCAGGATGTTCTTGAACATGTTTTGCTAATGCATTATCAGTTTTGGCTTTCCTAATACTATACATGTGCTCATACACCCTTTCTTTAAACTTTCGATCAGTTTTCCCGACATAAAAGCAAGGGCATAGTTTGCACGTAGCCAAATAAACTACCCTTTTGGAACAGCAGTTGAATCTCTTCCAAGATTCTTCAGGAACTGGAACCTAATCATTTCCGACTATGAACTAAAACATATAGTTGCGCTTAAACCCAGGATTATGTTGAGGAAGGGGACCCAATGTGAAAAGCTTACTTGAAAAACCTAAGGCTGTAATAGTTAGAACAGCCGGAATGTACAAATGCAAAAATTGCCCTTATTGATTTATGGAAGTAGGTGCAACTTTTAAGATTCATGGGAGCCGTTTTACATATAGAAAGAGATTCAGTTGCTGTTCCAAAAGGATGGTTTATTTGGCTACATGCAAACTATGCCCTTGCTTTTATGTTGGGAAAACCAACCAGAAGTTTAAAGAAAGGGTGTATGAGCACATGTATATTAGGAAAGACAAAACTGATAATGTATTAGCAAAACATGTTCAGGAACATCCTGACCACATTTTTGGCTTCCGGATTATTGATCATGTAGAACAGGACCCTCGTGGGGGACCTATTTCTTTAAAATTGGAGGTTCAGGAGTTGTGGCAGATAAGGCTGAATGCATATTGTCGGCCAGGGCTGAATGATGCATGCTCTTTAGCATGCATTTTAAAGTTAAGAAGCTTGCAAAGATAGTTATCATACTGCACTGTTTTTATGTTTTATTTTTTTTCCCATCTTTTCCAAGTTTAACTCTTTAAAGCATATATATAAAAATATTATCTCTCTGTGATTTTAATATAGTGATATATTTTTATATATATTTCTTTATATATTTTTATATTCTTTTTATGTGCAGCATATATGATTTTTGGTTCTTATTGGGGGATACATTTATTCCCTGTCATGTAAGTATGTTGCTGTTATTTTAAATGTGAATTGTTAGAGGATGTTTGAATTTGTGAATTGCTCATGTGATTTACTTGGTATTTATTTAAAGCAGTGGTTGTGTAACTTTTGCAACTCTCTGATGACGTTTTGGTCACTGAACCAAAACAAAAGCGCTTATGTTATCTGTGCCAACATTAAAGGTTTGTTCATGGAAGTCTTACCTGTTATTGCCTGCAGATTTTTTTTCTTTTTGGAAGTTTCTTTGTGGATTTACCAGTTTGTGTGTAATTAAGGTCAGTGTCAGGCAGTTGGGCATTGTTGAGATAGATTTGACATCTTTAACCAGCTTTGTGGAGGATGGTAGAACTACTACTTTGTTGGCACCCAAAAAAACATGTTCAGAAACCACTCAGAAAATTACCTAGAGAGAAATCCGAAACCTTTGTGCTGCAGGTATTTAAATTTAAACAAACACCTTCACTCTCTGAATGTACAGAAGCAGCTAAGAGTTTGATTGGCGAAAACTAAACCTTTCAGAAAGCCTGACCAACTCTTTCCTCTTTCTAGGAAGATAACTTCAGAAGCCTGTTATTAAACAGTCCGTCTCCAACTGGATTTCTCAGTCCATTTCCTTATATTACACCTTCCATGGCAAAAACCTGCCAGACACTGTCAAGACACATTCTACCAGAGCAGTCTCTTCTTCAGTGGCCTACTTCAAAGGCATTGATTCCAGATTCATCCTGGAGGCTGCTACTTGGACCTCTTTGCACATATTCACCAAGCTTTGTAGAGTAGATGTTCTTTACAGATGTAGGACCTCCTTTACTGAATCTGTTATCTTAGGACTGGTAGACAACACCGCTTTACATAATCCTGCTTGAGAATCACCCACAAGTATATGAGTACTTCAGCCATGATCTGAGGAAGGGCATAGTTCAGTTAAGAACTTACTATAGCAGTAGATGATCACTGTTGCAGTATTCTTCCATGATGTTCTTCGTGTTTCACTGTTGCAGTCATTACATTTGAGTAATCCTGCTGGCAGGTTGCCCTCAGCCGGCCTGAATTCCAAAGTCTTTGGTCCTGCGTCGGCTGCTGTCGAACTTCCCTGATGTCAGGTCGTCAGGGGTATAAAAGAAGCAGCCGACGCAATTTTCTTCCGTCTTTCTTGCCACGTGGTGCCCGAAGCAGAAGCAGTTCGCAAATGCCAGTCGGCCGACTCCTGAGATTTTCGTGTTCGAGTTTCGGACCAGAAGTCTTCAATAAAGCTAAGTACCCCGTTAACTTTTTTCTTGCTCCTGACCGATGTCAGAAAAAGTTAATAATTGTATTTTTTGTGGAAAGCAAATACCTCATAAGGACTTTCATTCTTACTGTATTCCTTGCTTAGGCCCTGAGCACAACATTTCTGGTTGTCAGTTTTGTGCTAGAGGTAACCAACGCACTATTAAGCGTCAGTATGATTTTGCTTTAAACTATTTTGGACGCCAGTTTAATAATCCAGAAATGTCGTTGGATAGCCATCCGACTACCGGAGTTCACAAAAAACACAAAGAAAAAGAGAGAGATAAACAACCGAGGTCCAAAACCGACGACGAAGCTTCTCCTAACCCAGTCGCCAGTTCGGCGGTTCTCAGTGAGGCACTTTCGCAGCCCCTGACACCCGCTACTTTAGAGTCGCAGGCCGCTACCAACTCCCACGTGGAGTTGGCTATGCCACTGGAAACTCAAGGTATTGCAACCTCGGACATTCCCTCAGATGTGTCCAGAGCTGCTGAGCAGGCACCAGCTTCTGAGGGTGTATTTAGACCTAAACATCTTTACATTAAACCGACTTCAGCTTCAAAGTCAAAGACTAAAGCACCTTCTAAAGCAAAGAAACTCAAGAGCCACGTGGACAGGCCTCTATACCCAAAAAACAGATGCTCAAAATGGCCAAAGACTTGATTACCTTAATCAGGGTTTCCCATCCCCCTCCTGATAAGACGCCTAGGCAAGAGACTGACTATGAATCTTCAGATCAGGTTTATATTTCTTCTGATTCCTCTTCTGATGAGGAATATTCTCTTCCCCCCCTATGAGGATTCTGATGCTGAAGAGTCTATACCTTCAGCTTCTCTTCCAGAGGACTATTCTTTTGGGGAAACCTTGCATACCATGAGGGAGCATTTCCACTGGGAGAGCCAAGATTTTTCAGAATCTAAAAAGAGGCTCAGGGATTTCCTTTTACTACCTCAACACAGGCCTCTAGCCATTCCACCTGTGTTAGCCATTGTAGATGATGTGTTTTCGGAGTGTAGTCTGACCCCTGACTCCTTACCTCCAGCTCCTGCTAAACCAGACAGATATTACAGGGTTCCTGACTCTCTCAAATTCCTTTTTAAAAACCCTGCTGCAGACCCAGAAACTATTTCACAGGGTCCCAAAGGAATTAAGGCTTCTGCTGCAAAACACCCTACCCCCTCTGACAGGGATTCTAGGGCACTGGATAGATGGGGAAAAAAGGTTTACACATCTGCTACCTTGGCTATAAGGGCCTTAAACTGTCAGTTTCATATGCTGAAATATCAGCAACATGTCATGGCATTGCTTAAACAGAAAATGTTGTTAAACTCTGAATGTGCAGAAAACCAGGAAATGCAGGATTTATTGCATGCAGCTGAACAAGTTGGAAAACATACTTTGCAATGTGGTTTTGAGTCTTTGGAGACCTCCTGCAGGGCCGCAGTTACGGGTTCTGTAATTAGGATGCATGCTTGGTTAAAGGAACAAAATCTGCCTGATCATGTCAAAGTTAAATTATTAGATGCACCTCTACAGCATGATTCTTTGTTTGGGGTTAAGGCAGAAGAGGTGTTAAAGAAAATGGAGGACAAAGCTAAATCTATGCAAACTGTCAAAGATTTTTTACAAGTACAGCCACCTAGGTTTAGTAGACACTGGCCTACAAAGAATTGGTCCTTTCCTGTGTCAAGACAGATCTCAAAGGAGCAGATCCAGACGCCCTAGAGGTAGATCCCAGGTGCAAGGTTCATACAGGTCAAAGCAATGGGGTGCTTCTACCTCCAAAGTTGGAGAAGACAAATCACAACCATACAGGAAACAGTCCCAATGACTTCCCCCTGCCTGCACCAAGCACTTATCTCCTGGCAGCACCCTTAGGGGGAAAATTAGCACTTTTTTCTCAAAATTGGCACATTATAACCCAGGACAAGTGGGTTCTAAATATAGTGTCACAAGGCTACAAGTTCCATTTCCATACTCTGCCAAAGGCAAACGGCTGGCCAGATCTGCCAAAAAATCAATGGGCAGAGGCGCAAAAACAAGTCTCATCCCTCATGGACATAGGGGTCATTCAGCAAGTACCAGAGCAAGAGCAGGGACAAGGATTTTACTCAAGACTGTTCCTGGTACCCAGAAAGGACAAGGCCTGGAGACCAATACTGGACCTATCTCTTCTGAACACATTCCCGGATATACCAAAATTCAAAATGTTGACTTTGCAGCAGTTTCTGCCCATGCTGGGCAAGAATGCTTGGCTCGTGACTTAAGACCTAAAAGAGGCATACCTGCATGTCCCTATCAGACAATCATGCAGAAGATACCTCAGATTCAAGGCAGGCTCAATGCATTACCATTTCTCTGCACTGCCCTTTGGCTTATCTACTGCACCCAGGGACTTTACAAAGTGCCTGGCACCAGTAATTGCATTCTGCAGACAAAGAGGAATACAAATATATCCTTACTTGGACGACTGTCTAATTCAAGCAGAGAACAAGGATATTCTTCTACAGCATCTGGCGTTTGTGAAAAGACTTCTAACATGCCTAGGGTACACAGTCAATGAAAATAAATCAAAACTAGTACCCTCTCAAGAGGTAATATTTCAAAATGTTGGCAACAAAGGCCCAGTTGTCTGCAAGAAAAATTCTGCCAGCTTTGGGCTTCATGGCATCCTGCATCCTACTAATACCATATGCAAGACTGCATGTGAGGAAACTTCAATGGTACCTAAAAAGTGTTTGGACTCAACATTGCCACAGCCTGGAAACAATGATTACTCTCATTCCCTGCCTGCAACAGGAGTTTCGATGGTGGATGAAGGCTTGTCACCAGAACAAGGGACAGCCATTCACATTACCCCCCAGCCAGGCAGACATTAACAACAGATCATCATATTATGCCTGGGGGGCCCACATGGCAGGAAGATGCATTCAGGGCACATGGTCCTCAAACCAAATGCATCTGCATATCAATCAAAAAGAGATGCTAGCTGTTCAAAATGCCCTGACAGCCTTCAAGGACCAACTTCATCCGGGACAACTACTGATAGACAGACAACACCACGGTCATGTGGTATATAAACAAGCAGGGGGGCACACATTCTTACCCCCTTTGCAGACTAACCATGGCTTTGTGGGACACAGCATTGACTTACCAAGTACATCTGCAGGCACAATTCCTGCCAGGAAAGGAAAACACTCTGGCAGACTAAGCAGAAACCTCATGGATCCCCACGAGTGGCAGCTGGATCCACAAGTCTTCAGCATGATAACAAGGAAATGGGGATGCCCGGACATAGATCTCTTTGCTTCCCCTCACAACTACCAACTAAAAAGATTCTGCACAAGGACTTATCACAGACAAGCATTGAAAGTGGGCGCCCTATCTTTCAGCTGGAAAAAACTATCAGTATATGCCTTTCCTCCACTGCCTCTCCTCCCCAAGGTACTCCTAAAGGTCAGGCAGGAGAAGCCAAAGATGATACTGATTGCTCCAGACTGGCCTCGCCAGTACTGGTATCCAGTCCTAAGGAACTTTTCTCAATGCCCAGCTTGGACCTTACCTCAAATACCTCATCTACTGTCCCAGCAAAACAATCAGATCCTGCACAGCCAACTCAGTACTTTAAACCTGGCAGCATGGTGGATAATGTAGTCATACAAACCACACCTCTCAGTAAAGCTGTGATAGATGTCATTTTGGAAGCCAGAACGCCTAGTACTAGGAATTCTTATGCTGGAAAATGGAAGAGATTTTATGCTTGGAACCAGGCACAAGGAACTGATACAGCTGTACCAAATATTCCTCAGATTTTGCAATACTTAACTGAGATGCTGGACAAAGGCTTGTCTTTTTCATCAATTAAAATTCATGCCTCTGCCATTTTGGCTCATTTCAATACAGAGCCAACAATCTTTTCTCATCCTTTATTAAAGCAGTACCTCAGAGGAGCCAAAAATTTAAGGCCTCCAAGGAGATCACCAGTACCGGCATGGGACCTCATGACCTTTTGAGCCAGCTGCTACTGCTGATATAAAGTATTTATCTTGGAAAACAGCTCTGCTCCTAGCAATAACTTCTGTAAGATGAGTTTCAGAGCTACAGGCACTCATGGCTGTGGAACCTTTTATCATTTTCTATCCAGATAGGGGGTCTCGGAGGACAAACCCAACATTTATGCCTAAGGTGATGTCCAGTGTGGCTCTTAACCAAACTATTCATCTGCCAACTTTTTATCCAAACCCACAGAACAAGGGGCAGAGAATTCTGCATTCATTGGACGTACACAGACAGCTTAGATTCTACTTGGACAGAACCAAAGTTTTCAGGAAGAAAGAGCAATTACTAGTGGCATATGCTGCAGGATCACAAGGAAATGCTATCTCAAAGCAGACTATTTCAAAGTGGATAGGGCACTGCATTCATTTCTGCTATTTACACCATGACAGGCTAGTGCCTAAGGGCATTAGGCCACATTCAACCAAAGCTGCAGCCACTTCGGCAGCCTTTCTCAGGGGAGTACCAACCAAAGACATTTTAGAGGCTGCTACTTGGAGTTCAGTGCACACCTTTACAAAGCACTATCATCTGCCACTCTACTCTAAATCCAGGGCAGGCTTTGCCACTGCAGTTCTGCAGGGCCTCATAGCCGCTCCTAATGCTGTTTAGCTCCAGCCTCCCAACCATAGCTTTGGGACTCTACCCAAATGTAATGACTGCAGCAGTGAAACACGAAGAACATAGTACAGTTGTGTACACTTAACCATAAATGTAGATGTTCGAGTGTATTCACTGTTGCAGTCCAGGTTACCCACCCGCCATCCCCCTTTTTTCTGCTGGAACTTTTCTTTCCTTCTCTGATTTATACAACCTATGTGGTGTATTTGCTGGTAGATGAAGGTAAAGTTTATATTGGTGTATGTATTTTTATATATATATATATATATATATATAAATTTTGGCTACCCTTTTAGGGGGCACCTGACATCTGGGGAAAGAAAAACTATAGAAAATGGCGTCGGCTGCTTCTTTTATACCCCTGACAACTTGACGTCAGGGAAGAGGCGACAGCAGCCGCTGCAGGACCCAAGACTTTGGAATTCAGGCCGGCTGAGGGCAGCCTGCCAGCAGGATTACCCAAATGTAATGACTGCAACAGTGAATACACTCTAACATCTACATTTATGGTAAGTGCACACAATTGTACTTTTCCTTTGTTTTGTTTTTTTTTTTGGATCAAGGTGGGCACTTTTCTTCCCATCCTCTTACTTGGACACTACTTTATTATTCTATTTTTCTGAGGCCTTCTCCTAGGGCTAGGTAGTATAAGGATCCTAATGCTTATACATCCACTTATGTACCCCTGTGCCTGCAATACATACCTAATAGCTCCTGGACAAGATTACTGTTTCTCTCTCTAGAAACAGAGCTTGCTGCATTTTTTTCATTAATTCTGCATAACTGCTTAGTAACCCATCATCAGGGCAGAGTTGTACATCTCATTCTCAAGATGCTTGTATCTTTTACCTTGAAGGATAACATTTTGATTCCTAACCTAGGTGTCCTAAGTAAACTGCCCAATTCCATGAATACTGAACTTTTTAAATCAGCTGTTTGAATGCAGTTTAGCCTATGTATGCACCAGATTTAAATTTTTGAATGTGTAGCACTTTTTCCTCAGAAACCAGCTAATAATCTGTGAAAGTATTTTCAAAGGGTGTCCCACATCCAGGACCTCTTAGAAAATGTACCTCTCTTCCCTGGGATTTGAAATTAATGAAGAGAGAGTTAACTCCAACCACCATGTGAGCTGTTTGATACAATGGACATTAAGTTCCTGACTTGGAAAACTTTTTTTTCTTTAGGTTGCTCTAACTTCAGACATAAGGATTTTTGACAGAGAAGGATGTTTAGTTTATATTTTTTCCTCTTACGTCACTCTTCACCTAATCTGCTAAGAGGCTGTTGAACAAGTATTTTGCAGCCTTGACAGCTTGCCAGAACAGTCTGTTAGAGGCTGGTTATCCCACCTTGCCATGGCTTAGAGAACCATCACAAGAGACATGTTAGTCGTGGACATGTTTGAAAAAGGCCGCATTCTTTGAGCTTCATAGTGTGTCCCACAGCTAAAGATTTCTTCATGGGAGTTATTGCCATCAGGCGAACAGACCCAGTCCATTCATTTCAAGGAGCAGTGGAGCCTGTTTCAACCTAAAGAAGAGAAAGCAGCTTCTGTTCCCTCCTGAGGAATACTTGTGAGGTTTGGCAAGTACATCCTCTGGAGCATATGTCAGCTGGTTCTTTTCAAGTTTGCAGTACTTCTTTTAGCTCATTGAGTCTGGATGGTGTAGATAGACTTTGGTGAGGGATTTTTTGGTGTGTCTGCATTTGGGAACCATATATGAGGTTACTTTTCTGTGGGTTATTTGCATTTTCAGTACAGAATGCTTCTGTTTGGCATGTTTTGTGCTCTGAGTACTTTCCAAACTATTAGCTGTATAAGATATATTGGTCTCCTGAATTTCCCTTAACTACAAGACTGGCTTATAATGGCCCTTCTAGAGACTTTATGGTGGAGACCCTCTTTGGGCTGTAGTGAAGTTTCACTGCTTAAAAGTGTATCCATAAGCTCTTAGTGGAGCAGAGAATCTCCATTTTTTTATTGCACTTTGTTATATTGCTGATGCAGTCTTAAGGCTCCTCAGTGTTCCCATCCTTGTAGGCTCCCATACTGTGGTTGTGCCTTGGCCCCCTCACCTCTCCAAGGGAGATATCTTCCCAATGGGGAGAGACCTGCATATGAGAAGTCCCCATCTCATACAGGTTCTTTGGTTTCTTTCCATTTCGGTCTTCCAGATGAGGTGTAGCCAGGCTGAGATGCCATTGCACAGTATTTGTGTTGTTTTTTTTTCTAGCCCTACCCTCTCAGTGGGCCATTTCTGTGAAGGTAGACTGGGTGGACAATGAGATGTGGTCTCTTGAAGACATGATTAGACATGATTACCCTGAGCTCAAATGTTGGCATACCCAATCAAGCAGCTGCTGTAAATCCTGGCCTCCATTAGAACTTATGAATGATCTACCTATGCTGACAAGACACCCCCCTGCCCCCACCTCAGGATTGATAACTCATGGTCCCGGCAGCTCTGTCAGATGCCTGAGCCACTCATCAACTCTGGACTGTATTGCCATAATCAGTAATGATTATCCTTCTATGCCACTGGGCTGGCTGGATCATGTTTTATTAAAGCAGGGTTCAGCTTGCACCTGTGACATTTTTCTTCTTCTAGAGCATGGGGTCCAGCAAGTTTGTGCTCCTGACATCCTAAATGGGGACTGAGATGAAGTAGAGTTTATGGTCTGTTGTGTCTTTCATGACTGATGGCAGTCAGTCTTCATGGACATGCTGAGATGTCTTTGGCTGCAGAGCCATCAGTCTGTTGTAAACTCGTTAGTGATATTGCAAGTATATAGTTCTGAGGAATCCAGAGGTAGGTATGTCTTTCTTGCTGCCAAGACCTTGACAGTTTATTAAAGAGGACACTTTTCCTGTTGAGTTGGGGGACCCTTCTAGGATAGTTTCTGTTTCAGGGTAGCTGACATGTTCATGAGAGGTTACTCCACATGAGCCTATTCAAACTAAGAGCTGTCCTCCAGTCATAGGAAAATGAGTTTAAGCAATACATTATTTTGGCAAGATGAGATAGCTAGTCATGTTGGTAGTATCTAAATAAATGAGGGGATATGGAGTTTTATCCCTAATTTCCAGTGTGGCATTTTGGTTGTGGTAGTGAAATAGTAGTCAGAGCCTTTTTTTTGTAGCAGTTTGTTTCTTGAGGGTCAAAAGTGTAACAGATTCTTAAAGTCTCAGTGTTCATCATATTGACTGCTGCAGTAGCTTTAGCTATATGGGTTATATCCTACCAATGTTATGACAACCAGCCAGCTTTCAAAGCTTCAGGGCACCATCTATATGCGCAAACTGTCAGGCCACTCAAGATGAACTAACTAAAACACAAGTTTTGCTGCGAAGCCCTTCAGAGCTTTACTGATACCAAAGAGTGTGCTGTTCTGATGCTTTCAAAGATCAATGGTCGGCTTGTGTTTTTCTTTGCCAGGCAGGTAAATTCCCTTTGGGGAAAAAAAACTTCCATTTTCTTAATTGTGTTGATGTTTTTATTACTGCCCTCTTTGGGAAAGTTATTTTAAAGCTAGGAGAGTCGTAAGACTGTCTCGACACCATAACATACAGTACTTTTAAACGGAGCACTCATTTTTTTTTTCTGTCAGTTTAAAAGTGATCTGAAGTAACTGAAACCATTTTTTCTATGGATAAATTGTGTTTGATTTACTTTTGCAGGGCTGGCATAGTATTTTAAAGTGCTTTTTACTGTGTTTTTTAGTCAAAAAGTAACTGTTGTAGACTGGTAGTGTTTACTGACAATTACTGCTCGTCTTCCCCAGAAAAGAGGCACTGTTTTAAGCTTGACCATGGAATGGACTACTGGTCCCATGGTCGGTCCTTCCAGCCACAAAAAGGACAAATACAACGAACAGTCTTTGCCACCATAGCAGGTTAGCAGTTTGTCTCAGCAGCAGGTGGGGGACTCTGCTTTGGCCATTTGTTGTACCTCAAGCCATTCACCTTTTACCCTCATCATTCTGGTGTAGCACTATGGCCACTATGGACCTTGGGTTAGTTACATCCTCTGCAACTGTTGGAGTCCCCTCAATGGGCAAGGGAAAGCCACTCTTCTCCATTCTGGGAGAGAGAAGACGGACGGTTTCCCTCTTGTGTCAGAATGCAGTGCCCAACCGTGGTGAAGCTGCTGCCATTAGTAACACGGTTTGCCCCGTGTTTTCTGACAAAAAGAATCCGAAAACTTTGGATAGGAGTAGTTTACTGAATCTGGCTCAGGGTTTAATTCAGGCTATTGATACTTCTTGTAAAGTAGTTTTTGGTAAGAGAAAGGCAGATTCCTCTTTTCTGGAAGAGATTCAAGATTCTGAATCTGGACAGGGATGGCTACAGTTTTTTTCCCTCAGATTTCTAATTCAGTCTCAGAGGAGAGTTCAGTTTCTGATTCCCCTTGGGGATTTCTCGTTATCTTTCTCTTAGACTGTTGCCAGAATGTGCCAGTGTTTTCAGTGGAAGAACGTTAAAGTCTCTCATTCCCTCAGAAAATACTGTGAGGTGTTCCAGAAACAGGATGTTTGTGTTATTGCCAACAATGTTATGTTGGTCAACCCAACTGCCCCTAAAAAGGCAGATAGAAATTATATGTTTCTCACTCTTACATCTGTGTACACTATTCCCAAATCTGTCCCAACAGCTATGGCTTTAGTTGATCCCACTGCTGCTAAGCACTCAGTTAATTCCAATCCTTTTCTTTCTGATAAGGATATGAAAATTATTTGAATGTATGGAGGGGGTGTTTGCTTCTGCAACTTTGATTTTCAGAATATTGAGTTGCCAGGCTGATATGTTAAAGTATTCTGACATTTTGTGAAAGTGTGAGGAATATTTTATCTGTAGTTTCCTCTTATAAGGAAAAATCTGATTCAGATGAACTTGGTTTCTTCTGTTGCACTTGTCACTACTTGTTTACAGTGTATGTATGACTCTGTTGATATTTCTTACAGTGCTATGGACAGTGGTACTGTTTTGAGGAAGTTTGCATAGCTGCATACTCAGAACCTCCCACATGATTCTAAAAATGAATTCTTCCTAGACAGAGATTGTGTTTGGCCTCTCTGTTCAGAAGTGTGATGAAAGGGACATGCTGATCTATGGACTCTCTTAAGATTTTGACATTGTCTATCTCCTCCACCAGTTTAGCAAAAAAAAAAAAACAGAACTAAACAGTCTCAACAAAATGCAGGTAAACAGATGATTAAGAGAAAACAGCAAGGGGGTTTCAAAAGGAGTCTTGAACCTCTCAAAACTAAGGATAGCCCAAAACGTATGAATAACTGCTCAAGAGATCTTTGAAATCCTTCCCACCCTGGCCTCTTTTTTCTTCCAGAAAGTCTGAATGTCCATTTTTCTGTTTTAAATAGTTGAAGGCAAATTGGTTCTGAAAGTCATTCATCTAGGTTACAGATGGTAGTAGGAGGAAATTCCATATTCACAGATGGCAATGGAAGGAAATTCCTCATTTCCAGGAGGACGTTCGTACTCCTCTGGATCAGACTGTCTTGCCATCTGTTCCTTGTCACATGCTGTCCCAAGGAGTGATGGAACCAGTTCTTCCTCCCAGGTGGGGAAGGATTTTTATTCAAGGATATGCCTACTGCCAAAGAAAGAAAATGCTTGGAGACCAGTTCTGGATTTTTCTTTCCTAAACCTGTTAGTGAAGGTGCTCAAATTCAAAATTATGTCGACTCACAAGCTGTTAATTCTTTTTCCTTTCACATTTCCTTGTAATGCTAGCCTTAAAAGATACTTATCATCATATCCCTATTCATCCAGACTACAGATATTTCGTAAGGTTATCTGTGTCTGGATCACATAATCAGTCAATAGACTTACCCTTTGGACTCTCCAGTGCTCCAAAAGTGTTCACAAAGTGCTTTTAGCTCCAGATCTGAAGCAGTTACTTCATTTGCTCTGCAACCTGTGGGTATCGGATCCAACCTCGTATCCGAGCCGGCAGCTTTCCAAGATCCGAGCTCCTAGCTCCTCCCCCTACCCATAATCCCCTGCGACCAACCATATTACCCCAGATCGTTTTTTGCCACGGCTGAAGAAGCTTTCCTTTTTGAAGAGCTCCTGGCTGGGTGAGATCGTTCGTGATTTATAAACTCTCTAGAATTTAAAATCTTGTGTGTGTGGTATTAGCCCTTTTTTCTATCCCTTTTTGTGCTAGTTTAATTTTTTTTGGTGCAGTTAATTAGCTTTTCTTTAGTCACTCCCCCTCCCCCCTTAGCGTTTGGGTGTGTGTGTGAGTGCTAAGATGTCGGAAGGGCCTAAGGCCATTTTTTCTAAATGTACTGAGTGTGGCCACAAGCTTTCCCCAGCTGATGGCCACACTCAGTGCGTTTTGTGCCTGGGGGCAGCCCATCTATCAGAGGCCTGCCATATCTGTGTGGCCTTTAACCCCCGGGCACTTCGGGATAGGAAAAACAAGCTGATCCTGGCAGGAAAGCTCCCCCAGGAGTCAGCTTCTTCTTCCTCTCCCATTCGGGCTCCGGCTGCCTCGGCGGCCCCAGCGCCCTCTGTACCCTTAGCTCAACCCGGGACTCAACCTCCCTGTTTGGGTTTGAGCTCTGAAGAAACTAGTGCCTCTTCTGCCAGGGAGAAGAGACACAAGGATAAGGAGGGACATACATCCCATAAAAGGCGGGCTGAATCTCACCCCTTGGCTCCGCCAGCTAAAGCAGCTAAGTCTCCTTCGGGGGGTCTCCGGATCCTCCTCCTCTTGGCTCCGTTCGCCTAGCTTCTCGCCGGAGCCGGAGGATCGGTCTCCCTCGAGGTCGTCGAGGCGGCCCTCCCAGCCCGCCTCGACTACCTCTTCCAGGTCAACCAGAAGCATCTCCGAAGCGGATATGGATCGGATGATGTGTCGGTTCTTGCACACCCAAATGCAGATGGGGGTGCTCTTGCCTCCCCCCCCCTCTGGGGGGGGAGTGAGGCCCCCATGTTTGCCCCGATCACTCCTTCTCCGACTTGTTTTCGGATCTTGGAGTCATCGGATCCGGGCCCCTTCGGACCCAGGGATTTGTCGGCACCGATAGCGCCGGTCTCTTCGACGCCGACTATGCCCTCGAGCTTGTCGGATCCGAGCTTTCGGGGCCGCGGGCTGAGCGTCGGATTCGAGGGAGTTGTGTCTTCGGAGCTGTTGGCCGAGCACCTCTCTCGGCGCCGACTGCATCGGCTCCGACCCCGATCCCTTCCTCGGAGCCGAGGAGATTGCTCTCAGAGGCTGGCGAGGGCGATTCACCTTCAGCTTTTGAGGTAGTGGAGAGGGTACTGTCGAGGTCCTCCAGGTCCCCGGTTCGGGCTTTGGATCCACCCGTACCCCCACTGTATGAGGGTCTGTCTTCCATCATCCGACCATCGGGACAGCCTGCCCAAGCCCTCCAGCTAGTTCCCGTGGAGGAACAACAACCCGTGGACGAGCCCTCTTTGGATAGCCCCACCGAGGAGGTTGCTCGGAAACGGTGTAAAAGGAGGCACCTGGACTCCCCCCGAGTCCGTTACCACCGACACGGACTTAGATGATAGGGAGGGTTCCCCAAGGTCACCCCCTGAAGATGTCTCCTTTGGAGACATCATGGAAATGTTGCGTATTAGAGGGGGGTGGTCTGCCCAAAAACCTTCCCTTGATGAATCCGTGTTCCTGGAGTCGTTTGAGGCAGGCCCATCTACCTCCTGGGTGTCCCCTCCAGCCGACCCCCTGGTGGACTTAATTACCACCAGGGCGTGGAAGGAGCCAGACACCGTGGAGCCAATCCCTAGGCGTCCCGATAAAGTCTTAAGTCCCCCCACAGATAGACAGTCATGGGCCAAAGGAACCCCCTGTTGATGCCATGTTGGTGGCGGTGGCCACCAAGAAAGAACTCGCTCAGGAGAGTTCTTTGGTCCACCCACCAGATAAAGAATCTCGAGCGTTGGACTGGATTGGGAAGCGGGTGTTTGCTTCAGCGACCTTTTCCATAAGGGCGCTGAACTATATGGCACATACCATCAGGCTACAGCGAGACTTGATCAAGGAATACGCTGCAGCCCCCCCATGTCGGTCGGAGACAAGAATTTGTTTACGACACGAATGGCCACTCTGAAATCCATCTCTAATACGTCTATGCGGCTCCTCTCCCATGCTTCGGAGGGAGCCGCTTGAACCAGCGGAGCAGGGGTCGTCTTACGACGTCACGCCTGGCTCAGTCTTTGCGACTTCGCGGATCCCTTTAAGGCGTCCTTCGCGAACGCTCCCTTTGACGGTTCTGCTCTTTTCGGCAAGACCGTTCGCAATACGCTGGTCCAAAGCGAAAAGGAAGGGAAGACGCTGTCTGCCGTCGGAGTCCGCTTCTCTAGTCCCCAAAGATCCTTCTCCAGGAATCAGAAGGGACAAAAGAAGCAGTGGTTCTGCAAGTCTCAGCAATCCCATCCAGCTGCGGACCACTCGTCCTCTAGAGGCAGAGGAGTACAAGGTGGACGCCGGCCCAGAGGCAGAGGGGGGCCGCGTAATTTCTGGTCTAGAGAACCTTTCTCGGACAGACCCGCGCAACAGCCCTGAGGGCTTGCCCGACTGTCCCTCTCTGGAAGCAGTCGGGGGGGCGGTTGACGGAGCACCTGTCAAACTGGGAGTCCCTTACAACGGATCGATGGGTGCTCCATATCATTTCCAGAGGTTATTCCATTCCATTCCTAAATCTTCCCCCCAAAACCAGACACCTCCCCGATGTCCCACCCGATCAGAGGGAGGCAGCGGCTTCAGAGATTTTGAAGCTGCTAAGAAAAAGAGCCATCCAGCCCATGCCCCCAGATTAGTCCGGATTGGGTTATTACTCAAGGTTCTTTTTGGTGCCAAAGAAAACCGGGGACCTCAGACCCATCTTAGACCTTTCCGCTCTGAACCTGTTCATACCCAAGGAAAAGTTCCGGATGGTCACTCTTCAATCTATTCTCCCCCTTCTGCGGGAGAACGACTGGATGTGCTCCATAAACCTCAAGGATGCGTACTACCACATCTTGATGGACAGATGATGCAGGAGGTTTCTCTGCTTCCGGCTCGGAGCCAGTCATGCTCAATTCAGGGTTCTTCCATTCGGCCTCACCTCAGCCCCCAGAGTGTTCACCAAGGTCATGGCGGTGGTTGCAGCCCACCTGAGACTTCAGGGCATTCAGGTCTTCCCGTACCTAGACGACTGGCTCCTTACTGCGACCAACAGGCATCAACTCTCTGTGGCGAGAGATTACGCACTGACTCTAGCCCACAACCTAGGCATTTCAGTGAACCGGCAGAAGTCCTGCCTGTGCCCCACTCAAGCCCTAGAATTCATAGGGGCCAGGTTGGATACTCGAATCTCCCGAGCTACTCTAACGTCAGTCAGACTGAACAGCTTGTCGTATCAGGTGTTAGCCCTTCTCCGGAGTCCTTCTCCTCCAGCGGAGTTAGTCCTGAGGGCACTGGGGTCTATGTCAGCAGCGATCGGTCTTTCCCTCCATGCCCATCTGCGAATGAGAATATTACAATGGACCCTTCAAGTCCAATGGTCCCTCTCGTTCCACCCATTGAACATGCCGATACCGCTGAGCAGAGTTTGCAGGGACTCCCTTCTTTGGTGGTTACATGCGCGGGAACTCAGAGAAGGGAGGCCTTTTGTGATTCCCCTGGTCGAAGCCACGTTGACCACGGACGCTTCTCGCCTCGGGTGGGGGGGCATTGTTCAGGCAGATCCGTTCAAGGCACGTGGACTTCCCTAGAGACCGCATTGCATATCAATATCCTAGAGATGAGGGCGGTGCTTTTGGCGTTGCAAGCTCTCCACGACCTTCTTCCCCTGGGGACTATTGCGATCCAGACAGACAACATGTCTGTAGTCTGGTATATAAACAAACAGGGAGGAACCAGATTCTATCCCCTGTGTCGAGAGGCCATGAGAGTTTGGGAATGGGTGATCTCCACCAACCGCTTTCTGGTAGCAACGCACATCCCGGGACGGTCCAACATATTAGCGGACAAGCTAAGTCGGGTGCTTCTCACTCCGTACGAGTGGTCTCTGAATCCATCTGTTGCGAAGCAGATCTTCCACAAATGGGGTCGGCCTCACTGCGATCTTTTTGCTTCTCCTTTAAACACAAAATGCAGCGAGTACTTCGCAATAATTCCCCCCAGAGGGGAGACCCCCAGAGACGCTCTAGTCCATGCTTGGCCTCCCGGGCTCCTTTATGCTTATCCCCCCCTTCCACTCATGATGAAATTCATTCAGAAAGCCTGTCGGTTGGGGAGCAGAGTTATCCTCATAGCCCCATTCTGGCCTCGACAGATCTGGTTCCCTTTTCTGCGGTCTCACAGTGTGGCTCCTCCGTGGATTCTGGATCCCAGTCCAGACCTGATCTCGCATCCCGCGGGTTGCCCAACCCCGAACCTGGTCAACCTCAAGCTTGCAGCTTGGCTGATCCAGTTCCAATAATGGCTAGGATTCCCAGTATCTCCTCTCCCGTTAAGGCCATTCTGGTTGCTGCTCATAAGCCGTCTACCAGAAAACTTTACAACAGTAAATGGAAACGTTTTTCCATTTGGGCCAAAGACAAGGGCTTGGACCCATTTACTGTCCCTATTCTGACCATTCTGGACTTCCTCTCGTTGATTTTTCGGCAGGGAGCAAGTGCTTCTACAGTTAAGGTGCAATTGGCGGCCGTCTCCCATTTTCATGTGGGGGACGGCATAGGTTCCTTAGCATCTACAAAGTTGTGCAAAACCTTCTTACGAGGCATCTTTCTTTTAAATCCACCGATAAAGTCTGTGGTTCCCCCATGGGATCTCACTCTAGTCTTGCAAGCCTTGACGAGTCCACCTTTTGAACCTGCGGCCTCGGTTCCGTTGAAGTTCTTGTCAAGGAAAACGGCCTTCTTAGTAGCTATTACTTTGGCCAAAAGGGTTTCAGAACTGCAAGCGTTGTGTATGAAACCTCCTTACCTTATTTTTCACAAAGATAGAGTGTCCCTCAAGACTAACCCGTCTTTCTTGCCTAAGGTTGCTTCAGAAGCAAATATAGATCAATCGATAAATCTACCAGTGTTTTTTCCAAAATTTCAGAACAAGGGAGAATACACATTGCACAAATTGGATGTACACAGACAGCTGCGCTTCTATTTGCATAGGACTAGAGAGTTTCGCAAGTCGGACCAGTTGTTTGTCTCTTACGCAAAATCAGCCATGGGCAAAGCCATTTCCAAAGTGACTGTAGCAAATTGGATCTGTCAGTGTATTATTCAGGGGTACATATCATCTGGCAAGCCAGCCCCGGTTGGTATCCGTGCTCATTCTACAAGATCTGTAGCCACCTCAACAGCTTTTTTGGTCTAGGGTTCCAGTGGACGACATGTTCAGCAGCTCCTTGGTCCTCTTCTCATACGTTCATTTCTCATTATAAACTAGATGTGATTTCGAGGAGTAGGGCTTCTTTTGGCTCCGCGGTGCTTCGAAACATCCTTCCGTAAGGACCACCCAGGTTCTTATAAGGTAGCTGGGGACTCTGTCCCACAGGTTGCAGAGCAAATGAAATAACAACTTCAGATAAAGAAGTTATGTACTCACCATAATGTTCCATCTGAGTAGGTACTTCATTTGTCTGCAACCGACCCCCCCCTGCCATCCCCCGAACCTTTCGGGATTTTCTGATCACCTTTACAGTTGATTTTTTGTGTTACCAGGTTGGTGAGGCAAAAAGAACGATCTGAGGTAATATGGTTGGTAGCAGGGGATTATGGGTAGGGGGGAGGAGCTAGGAGCTCGGATCTTGGAGCTTGGAAAGCTGCCGGCTCGGATCTGAGGTCGGATCCGATACCCACAGGTTGCAGACAAATGAAGTACCTACTCAGATGGAACGTTATGGTGAGTACATAACTTCTTTTTATAGCTCATTGCAGGCTACAGGTATCCACAGTTTTTCATATTTAAATGACTTGCTTATCTTTGCAGAGTCATTTTCAGTGTGTCAAAAATATTTCTGTTTGGTGAGAGGCATCTTGGATTCCAGGAGAACATTCAGTCTTTCTCATCTCCACACAAAATTGTGTTCCTGGGATGTCAACTAGACGCTTTAAAGAGCTTTTCTTCTACTGGAAAAATAGATCTTTATCTAGATCTGTTTCTAAGGTTTTCCACTCAGACTTTGGTCACTGTGAGGGAATACCTCAAGATTTTGGATCTCATAGCATCGTTGATGCTCATGATACCCTCGGCAAGACTCCACATGAGAAAGATACAATAGTGTCTGAAATCTCTTTGGTCTCAGCATCGATGACCATTGTCTTCTCAAATCCCAGTACTGGTGTTTGTCAGAAGAGAAATCATTTGGTGGAGACAACAGATATCCTTAAATCTAGGTCTCCCCTTCTCTCTCTCTCTGCTATAAAGCTGTCAGTTTTTACAGATACCTCAGACTTTGCTTGATGAGAAGTTTCAGGAGGGATAAAAGTGCAGGCTAAGTGGGACACCAAGGACAGATGCAAGCACATAAATATCAAGGTGATGCTTTTCCTGATAAAGGCACTCAACTCCCTGAATCATCTTTGGTCCCTGGGACCTCTAGAGGTGGTTACAGACAATAACGGTCATGTGGTAGTTCAACAAGCTAAAGGGAACCAGGTCAATACCCCCTTTGCAGGCTAACCATGTTAGCTTAGAATGTAACTTCACAGCATAGTCTTATACTACAGGCATCCTATATTCTGTCAGAGCAAAATTGTGTGGAAGGCAAGTTGAGATAGGACCAGGGCAGACACGAATGGAAACTGTGAGGTTTTTTTTTTCCAAGATTTGATCCATCTGTGCAGAGTTCCTCAAATAGACCTCTTTGCCTCTTCCTTGAACAGTCGACTGTCAAAATTCTATTTCAAGACTCCATGCAGGAAGACCTGGAATACAGATGTCTTTTATTTTCTTTGGACAGGAATGTTCCTGTATATTTGTTCACCCTTTCCACTAATATCCACGGTATTTTCTGAAGATTCAGATGGAATTCTCTAAGGTCACTGTGGTGACTTTGTGATGGACCAGGCCACCATGATTCTCTCTCCTCTTGGAAATGACCAGGGACAATTACCATAAGCTTCCTCACACTGGATCTACTCACACAAGAATGAGAGTGTTTGAAACACCCCGGTATCCATCATCTTCATTTCACTGACTGGATTGTAGTGTCTTAATTCCTTTTAGGCAACTATTTATTGTATACATACCATGGGTACAAATGGAGGAAAAAGTATTCTATTAGAAAGTCATATATTAACAAATATAAAAGGTTTTCTAGTAGGTACCAACAACATAACCAGCATCCATTCAGAGCTAGTTGTTCTGTTGCTTTACAATATTTGTGTGACTCACTAACCCATGGCCTTTCTTATTCTTCTGTCAAGGTTTATTTAAAGGCCATTTCAGCATGTCTGCCCATGATTATCCTCTTTCAGTGCAGTCTCATGTCAAAATGTTTCTGAAAGGGGCTTTGCATAAGAGGCCTCCAAGAAAATTGGTGGCTGCTTCTTGAGATCTTAATTCTATGTTAAAGCAGCAAACACATGCTCCATTTGAAGCAGCTAGCCTGCTGGCTTGAGGTTCTTAACATGGAAAAGAGTATTACTGATTGCTGTGATCTCTGCAAGAAAGTATTTGAGTTGCAAGCACTTACGGTGAGGCAACCCTATCTCATTTTCCCAGGAAAATGGTTTGTTTGAGAACTAATCATTTTTTTATGCCTAAAGTGGTATCAGAATTGACTTTAAGCTGAAATGTCGATCTCCCCATTTTCTCTCCCGAAGCTAAAAAATGAGGATGTTAAGGGTGCTCCTTACCTTGGATGTCCACAGACAACTCCTGTACTATCTTAACAGAACTGAATCTTTCAGATCTTGTGATCAGTTGTTCATTTCTTGTGAAGATAAGACTCGGACAGCCTGTGTCAAAACAGACCATTTCCAAATGTTTTTCTAAGGTTGTTGTCTTATGTTATACTCAGCATAACAAATTTGTTCCAGGTAGGGTCAAGGCCCTCTCTACCAGGGCCTTGGGTTCATCTATGGCTTTTTGGAAAGTGTTAGATTCTAAAAGTATTGTAGAATCTGCTAATTGTTCCTCTCTGCATAGTTTTGCAAAGCACTGTAAGCTTGATTCCTTCTCACTTCGCTGGCAGGAAAGCCCTGAAGGGCTTCACACACAAACTTTTCTTGTAGTCAGGTCAGCTCAAGTTGCCTGATGGTTTGGGAGCATGGAAGGTGCCCTGAAGCTTTGGAAGCTGGTTGGCTGTTATATATTTTGCAGAATATAACCCATATAAATAAAACTGCTGCAGTAGTGACCTTTCAAACATCTACTGCTACAGTAAGTTTTACTTGCATAGCAGTACTTTCTAGAGATGATGCTTGACAAGTATTGCATTCAGAGACCTGGGAAGCCCTCCTAGTTAGTCTAGTTTGTTCCAGGAATACATCGCTGACAGAATAAAAAAAAACTTCTTCTGAAGGATCTTCTCCATGCACCTGTGGGTGACTCATCTCTTCCTCATGCTTCTGCTCCCTCACTGCAGAGATTGGTCCCAAAAAACAAAGAACATAGGTCCTGCACCCCAAAGCCTGCATGGGGTGTTTAAAATTCATAAAATCATTTATAACATCAGTTTTCATAAACCTTCTTAAAAGTCATGCTGACAATCATATCCTTATGAAGAATATGAAAAACAGGATTATTAGATTTAAAAAAACCATGTTTAATATATTTAAATAGCGTAAATATTTTTGATAGAGATAAGACATGTTATTTGGCCGTTTATATCTTGTGTTAGTAAAACTTCTTTTAAACTAATTTTGGGGGCTGTGGTAAGAATTTGATGCTATTTTCATTGTTTTAGGGTAAAAAAGTTACTTTTTTAATACTTGCCTGTTTTACCGACTGTTGCTGACTGTCTTTCTTGGGCTTTGGGCATCATTTTTGTTTTAATGGTTGAACAAGCTAGTACATGTCCTTCTGTTCCTATGTTGCATTATTCTTAGTGTGGGATTTCCCGGCTCAGGCGACCCGAACGTCTGCTCCTATACAAAAGCTTAAGCCTGGGTGCTGTAGGTGCGTGGGATGTCACACGCCGGGCCATAAACTAGGGACCTTAAATGTGATGTCTGCATGCACAGACCTCAGAACCTTTCAACCGCAGACTGCGTCACATCACTCACTTCACTCCTACACACGAAGACTTCTAAAAGCTAAGTACCCCGTTGGGGAAACTTTTGCGTAACCTTTTGCTTGTGCTTGGTTAGCTGCATTTAGTGTTAGCCGATGTCAGCTGAGAAGGGCAAATGCCATTGCGGGCATCAGATACCACATAAAGATACACATGACCATTGCGTCTTTTGTCTAGGGAAGGAACTTAATCATACTGCTTGTTCCATTTGCCAATCGTTTGTACCGAAGATCCTCCCTAGCCATCTGGCCGCACTAAATTTATATTTAGAGAACCAACGTCTCAAAAAACTTGCATTTAGGATGCATCCCGAATCGGCTGTTTCGACTGAACCACTACAGAAAAAGGCCAAAGTTTCCAGGCCTACCTCCATTGCCTCTCTGCCATCAGATGTCCTGCCAGCTTCTGATCTAGTGGTTGAGGGACGTCCGACAGAACCGACTACAATGGCTCCCACCAAGGAAGCAGCTTCAGAAGTAACGGCTGGCACATCCACAGAGATAGTCCAGACATCGGTTCCTACCAAGGTCGAGGGGGAACCAGAATTAGTCAAACGACTTTCAGAGATGTCAGTTCCTGGGACTCAGGCCTCTGAGCCTAGGCCTTCTCTCAGACCTAAACTAATGTCTTTCGGCTTTTCTGGGTTGTGGGTCGCCACAGCGGAACTCCAGTCCGCTAATGATTGGCAGTGGATTTTTACAGTGCCGAGGTGCCAGCCTGATGCCCAGCCTTCAAAGAAGGCAGACTTATTCACGCACGCACCTACCTGCATGTCTTTAAATGTCATACAACCGCAGGGAGAACATGCAGACTCCACACAGAAGGCGCTGCAGCCGAGAATTGAACAGGAGAACCTCTTGCTGTGAGGCGACAACACTAACCACTGCACCACCTCTCAGACCTACACCTACTAAACAAAAAACTAAGCATTTGACTCCTACCCCTGAAGGAGTTTCAGATTGGCAATCATTCACTAACTCTTTGTTGCAGGCCTTTATGGCTGTCAGGCCCACAGCCTTCTCACCTGCTACTATCCTTGTGCTCAGCCCTAGGCCTGTCTCTGCCATTTCTTTCCCCTTGCAGACCACCCAAAAAGGCAAGGCGGGACTAGAACCTTATTACTCTTCTGAAGAGTGCATATCGTATGCATCTGAGATTGCCTCTCCTTTGGAATACTAATCCCCAGATGAGGAATCCATTCAAGAGGACTCCCACCAGAGGACATTACCTTCGGTGAAACTATAACTAAGATGAAAGAGTACTTCATATGGGACACTACCCAGATGACTGACAGAGGAGGTATTTTGAACTCCTTCAAGTGGAGTCTCCCACCCCATCAGCCATCCCACCTGTCTTACCTAGATGCTTTTACCTCTGCGTCCAAGAATCCAAACTCACAACCAGCTGCTCCTAAAAGACCAGACAGGTTTTATAAGATACGTGATGAGCAAAAATTCTTAGTTAAACCCCCCTTGGTAAACCCTGCAGTTATTGCTGTCTCTCCGGGCAAGCAATCTAGACTTATTCCCTCTGCATCTCTTCTGCCTACTGATAAAGACAGCAAAAGCATGGACAGGATTGGGAAAAAAGTGTACACCTCCTCCACCCTGGTTTTCTATGCTATCAGTTACCAGACACACATGGTAAAATATGCCCTGGACCTTGTTTCACAAGCCTCCAATGTACTGGCTGCCACACCTGACTGCCTTACTAAATTTGACATAGCATCTAAGATGTCTCTGGCTTCACAGATAGCCAGACACTCCATTCGGTGCAGTTATGATGCAGCAGAGGCCTCTGCTAGGTCAGCAACTTCTGTCATCTGCAGATATTCCTGGCTTCGCTTACAACCTCTTCCCGAAGACTTCAAAACTAAAATTATGAACGCTCCATTAGACCGTAACCTTTTGTTTGGTAAACAATCTGCAGAACATTTTAAAAACCTGGAAGAGAAAAGCAAAGAACTGCAGGACATCAAGCATTTGCTTGTGTCCCCTATTCCTAAGTATTACAGGAACTACTCTGCTAAGACTTCTTTTCTCAGGAGACCCCCTTCTTCTGACACCCCCTCCTCCACCAGGCACAGCAGAGGAACCAGAAGGCAAACCTACTCGAGACCTGTTACCTTTTAACCAACTCCTAAACAGTCATTTCAGGATAGAAGTGCATCCAACAATGTGTGACTGCCTTGCCCATCTGCCTTTGTCAGCCCGCCTAACCCACTGTTTTACCATTTTGGAAAACCATTACTTCAGACCAATGGGTACTGACTGTCATTCAAAATGGATACTTCCTTTCTTGGAGGGAAAGGCCCATTCTAAAGCCATTCCCTTTCCACCTAAAAATCAAATCCACCTCTTGCCACAAATTCTTCTAGACCTCCAAAAACTAGGAACAGTAGAACCTGTTCCTGTAGGGCCGGAAGGAAAAGAGTTTTACTCAAGACTCTGGTCCCCAAAAGGGATGGTGCTTGGAGACCTACACTAGATCTATCCATCCTAAACTAATTTCTAAATGTTCTATCATTCAGAATGCTTTCCCCTACAACCCTTCTCCCTCTTATACCAGTCCAGGCCTTCATGATCACACTGGATCTAAAGGAGACTTATCTCCATATTCCCATAAAACCCTCCCAACAGAAAATTCTTACATTTTTCTGGACCCTGTTCTCCTTTTCAGTTTACAGCCTTGCCCTTTGGTTTGTCTACTGCACCCAGGGTATTCTCAAAATGCCTAGCCCCCAGCCATTGCTTACTGCAGGACCCAAGGTATCCAACTCAATCCCTACCTAGACGACATTCTCCTTTTAGCAGAGACAGAAGTTCTTCTCCAAGACCACCTCAGGTTCACCCACCTCCCTTCTTCAAACCCTGGGCTTCACCCTCAACATAAACAAATCCTCCTTGCTCCCACAGGCACAACTTGTTCCTTCAGGCCTCATACATCCCCTCTCAGGACAACAAACAAACAGATATTCTCAGCCGCACTTCTTCTCTACAGCACGAGTGGATGTTGAACAGAGCGATCTTTCTAGACATTGTCCACCGGTGGGGTACTCCTCAAGTGGATCTGTTTGCCTCCCCGTAGAATAGACAGTTGTGCAGATGTTCTTCGTGTTTCACTGTTGCAGTCATTATACTTGAGTTATCCTGCTGGCAGGCTACCCTCAGTCGGGCTGAATTCCAAAGTCTAGGTCTGGCTTCGGTTGCTGTCGCCTCTTTCCTGACGGCAGTGCGCCAGGGGTATAAAAGATGCAGCCGACGCCATTTTCCTCAGTCTTTCTTGCCGCGCGGTGCCAGAAGCATAAGCAGTTCACAAGTGCCGGTCGGCCGACTCCTGAAATTTTCGTGTTCGAATTTCAGATCCGAAGTCTTCATTAAAAGCTAAGTACCCGTTGAAACTTTTTCTTGCTCCAGACCGATGTCAGAAAAAGTTAATAATTGTATTTCTTGTGGGAAGCAAATACCTCATAAGGACTTTCATTCTTACTGTATTCCTTGCCTAGGCCCTGACCACGACGTTGCTAGTTGTCCGTTTTGTGCTAGATTTAACCAATGCACTATTAAGCGTCGGTACGATTTTGCATTACACTATTTTGGCAGAAGATTTAATTATACGATGTCGTCGGATAGCCATCCGACTACCGGAATTCACAAGAAATGCAAAGAAAAAGGACAGGCATCCGAGGTCCAAAACCGATGACGAGGCTTCTTCTAAGCCAGTTGCCGGTTCTCAGTGAGGTGTCTTCGCAGCCCCTGACGCCTGCTACTTTAGAACCACAGGCCGCTACCGACTCCCACGTTGAGTCGCCTAGGCCGCTGGAGGCTCAAGGTATTGGACCTTCGGAGACCTTTCCCTCAGATGGGTCCGGAGCTGCTGAGCAGGCATCAGCTTCTGAGGGTGTTTTCAGACCAACTCAATTATACATTAAAACGACTTCAGCTTCAAAGGCAAAGACTAAAGCACCCTGAAAGACAAAGAAACAAGTACAACAGCCTCTTGGACAGGCCTCCATGCCCAAACACCAGATGCTCAAAATAGCCTGAAGACTTGATTACTTTGATCAGGGATTCCCATCCCCCACCTGAAAAGGCCTAGGTAAGAGACAGCATATGAATCTTCTGATCAGGTTTCCATTTCATCTGATTCCTCTTCTGATCAGGAATATTCTCTTCCTACCTATGAGGATTCTGATGCTGAAGAATGTATCCCTCCAGCCTTTCCGCCTGAGGACTACTCTTTTGGGGAAACCTTGCATACCATGAGGGAGCATTTCCACTGGGAGAGCCAAGATTTTTCAGAATCTAAGAAAAGGCTCAGAGACTTCCTTTTACTACCACAACACAGGCCCCTAGCTGTTCCATCTGTGTTAGACATTGTTGATGATGTGTTTTCAGAGTCCAGTCTGACCCCTGACTCCACCTCCAGCTCCTGTTAAGCCGGACAGGTACTACAGGGTTCCTGACTCTCATAAATTCCTTTTCAAAAACCCTGTTGCTGACCCAGAAACTATCTCTCAGGGTCGCAAAGGGGTCAAGGCTTCTGCTGCAAAAAACCCTACCCCCTCTGACAGGGATTCTGGGGCATTGGACAGATGGGGAAAAAAGATTTACACTTCTGCTACCTTGGCTATAAGGGCTTTAAACTGTCACTTTCATATGCTCAAATATCAGCAATATATTATGTCACTGCTTAAACAGAAAATGTTGACAAATTCTGAATGTGCAGAAAACAAAGAAATGCAGGATTTATTCCATGCAGCTGAACAAGTTGGAAAGCATACTTTGCAATGTGGTTTTGATTCTTTGGAGGTCTCCTGCAGAGCCGCAGTTACAGGTTCTGTCATCAGGAGGCATGCTTGGTTAAAGGAACAAAGTCTGCCTGATCATGTCAAAGCAAAATTATTAGATGCCCCATTACAGCATGATACTTTGTTTGGTGTTAAAGAAAATGGAGGACAAGGCTAAATCTATGCAAACGGTTAAGGATTTCTTGCAGGTTCAGCTTCCAAGATTTTAGCAGACACTGGCCTACAAAGAATTGGTCCTTTCCAGTGTCGAGACAGACCACAAAGGGGCAGATATAGACACTCAAATCCCAGCCCCAAGGCTCATACAGGTCTAAACAGTGGGGTGCTTCTACCTCCAAAAGTGGAGAAGACAAATCACAGCCATACAGGTAACAGTCCCAATGACTTCCCCCTGCCTGCACCAAGAACTTATCTTCTGGCAGCACCTTTAGGGGGAAAACTAGCACTTTTTTCTCAAAACCGGCACATAATAACCCAGGACAAATGGGTCTTAGACATAGTGTCACAGGGCTACAAGTTTCACTTCCATACCCTGCCAAGGACAGACGGTTGGCCAGACCTGCCAAAGCATCAATGGGCAGAGGCACAAAAGCAAGTCTTATCCCTCATGGACATGAGGGAAATTCAACTAGTACCAGAGCAAGAGCAGGGACAAGGATTTTATTCAAGACTGTTCTTGGTGCTAAGAAAGGACAAGACCTGGAGACCAATGCTGGACCTATCTATTCTAAATACATTTCTGGATATAACAAAATTCAAAATGTTGACTCTACAGCAACTTCTGCCCATGCTGGGCAAGAAGGCTTGGCTTGTGACTTTAGACCTAAAAGAGGCATACCTGCATGCCCCAATCAGATAAACATGCAGACGATACCTCAGATTCAAAGCTGGCTCAATGCATTACCAATTCTCTGCACTGCCCTTTGGCTTATCTACTGCGCCCAAGGTCTTCACAAAGTGCCTGGCACCAGTAATTGCATTCTGCAGGCAAAGAGGAATATAAATATAAGGACATTCTACTACGGCATCTGACGTTTGGAAAGAGATTTCTAACAGGCCTAGGGTACACAGTCAACGAAAAGAAATCAAAACTAGTACCCTCTCAAGAGATAATATTCTTGGGTGCAAGCTTAAATACAACTGCCCAGATGGCTTATCTCACGCCAGACAAACAAAGGCAACTGACTACCTATTTCAACCTGTTGGCAACAAAGGCTCAGTTATCTGCAAGAAAAATTCTGCAGGCTTTGGGCTTCATGGCATCCTGCATTCTACTAATTCTATATGCGAGACTGCATATGAGGAAACTTCAATGGTACCTAAAAAGTGTTTGGACTCAACATTGCCACAGCCTGGAAACAATAATTACCCTCATTCCCTGCCTGCAGCAGGAGTTTCGTTGGTGGGCAAAGGCTTGTCACCAGAACAAGGGACAGCCATTCACTTTACCCCCAGCCAGGCAGACATTAACAACGGATGCATCAGATTATGCCTGGGGGGGCACATGGCAGGAAGATGTATTTCAAGGCACATGGTCTGAAAACCAAATGCATCTACATATCAACCAAAAAGAGATACTAGCTGTTCAGAATGCTCTGACAGCCTTCAAGGACCTACTTCATCCGGGACAACTACTGATAAAGACAACACCACGGTCATGTGGTATATAAACAAGCAGGGAGGCACTCATTCTTACCCCCTTTGCAGACTAGCCATGAGTTTGTAGGACACAGCATTGACTTACCAAGTACATCTGCAGGCACAATTCTTGCTAGGAAAGATAAATACTCTGGCAGACGAACTAAGCAGAAACCTCATGGATCCTCATGAGTGGAAATTGGATCCACAAGTCTTCAGCATGATAACAAGGAAATGGGGATGCTCGGATATAGATCTATTTGCCTCTCCTCACAACTACCAACTAAAAAGATTCTGCACAAGGACTTATCACAGACAAGCATGGAAAGTGGACGCCCTATCTTTCATCTGGAAAAGCTTAGCAGTATATGCCTTTCCTCCACTGCCTCTCCTCCCCAAGGTACTCCTGAAGGTCAGACAATAGAAGCCAAAGATGATACTGATTGCCCCAGGCTGGCCCCGCCAGCAATGGTATCCAATCCTAAGGAACTTGTCTCAATGCCCGGCTTGGACCTTGCCTCAAATACCTCATCTACTATCCCAACAAAACAATCAGATTCTGCACAGCCAAGTAAAGACCTTAAATCTGGCAGCATGGCATATAATGTATGATACAAAACGCACCTCTCACTAAAGCTGTAATGGATTCATTTTGGAGGCCAGAAGGCCTAGTACCAGAAAATCATATGCTGGCAAATGGAAGAGATTCTGTGCTTGGAACCAGGCACAAGGAATTGACACAGCTGTACCAAATATTCCTCAGATTTTGCAATACTTAACTGAGATGCTGGACAAAGGCCTATCCTTTTCATCAATTAAAATTCATGCCTCTGCCATTTCGGCTCATTACAATACAGAGTCACCAATCTTTTCTCATCTCTTGTTAAGGCAGTACCTCAGAGGAGCCAAAAACTTAAGGCCTCCAAGGAGATCACCAATACCAGCATGGGACCTCAATTATGTTTTGGAAAAACTCACAATGCCTCCTTTTGAGCCAGCAACTACAGCTGATATAAAGTTTTTATCTTGGAAAACAGCTCTGCTCCTAGCAATAACCTCTGCAAGACGAGTCTCAGAGCTACAGGCACTCATGGCTGTGGAACCTTTTATCATTTTTTATCCAGACAGGGTTTCTCTATGAGGACAACCCCAACATTTATGCCTAAGGTAGTGTCCTGTGTGGCCCTTAACCAAACTATTCATCTGCCTATTTTTTATCTAAACCCACGGAATAAGGGGGAGAGAATTCTGCGTTCTTTGGACATACACAGACAGCTACGCTTCTGCTTGGACAGAACCAAAGCTTTCAGAAAGACTAGTGGCATATGCTGCAGGATCACAAGGAAAGGCACTCTCAAAGCAGACTATTTCAATGTGAATAGGCCACTGCATTCGTTTCTGCTATTCACAACATAGCAAGCCAGTGCCTAAGGGCATTAGGCCACATTCTACCAGAACAGCAGCCACTTCGGCAGCCTTCCTCAGGGGAGTACCAACCAAAGACATTTTAGAGGCTGCTACCTGGAGTTCAGTGCACACCTTTACAAAGCACTATCATTTACCACTACTCTAAATCCAGGGCAGGCCTTGCCATTGCAGTTCTGCAGGGCCTCATAGCCGCTCCTAATGCTATTTAGCTCCAGCCTCCCAACCATAGCTTTGGGATTAACCCAAGTGTAATGACTGCAACAGTGAAACACGAAGAACATAGTACAGTTGTGTACACTTACCATAAATGTAAAGGTTCGAGTATATTCACTGTTGCAGTCCAGGTTACCCACCCACCATCCCCCATATCCTTGCTGCAACTTATCTGCACTGTGGTGTATTTGCTTGTAGATGAAGGTGCTATATATTTTGATGCATGCAAGTTTTATTGGCATATTTTTGGCCTACCCTTTTGGGGACACCTGACATCTCGGGCAAGAAAAACTGAGGAAAATGGTGTCGGCTGCATCTTTTATATTCCTGGCGCACTGACGTCGGGGAAGAGGCGACAGCAACCGACGCCGGACCTAGACATTGGAATTCAGGCTGACTGTGAGGGTAGCCTGCCAGCAGGATAACCCAAGTGTAATGACTGCAGCAGTGAGTACACTCAAACATCTACATTTATGGTAAGTGTACACAACTGTACTTTTCTACACCATACCAAGATTCACTCCCCACTTGCCCCCAAGTACATGCCTTCAGCATTCCATGGAAGTAACGGTTTCTATACATTTTCCCCCCTTCCCTCTGATCCCGAAGGTCCTAATAAAAATCAGGAAGGACAAACCAAAAATCTTGCTGGTGACCCCCTACTAGCCAAGGCAACACTGGTTCCCCCTACTTCACACACTAGCCATGGACAGTCACCACAGGTTACCTCACAAAGCGAACCTTCTCACACAACAAAAGGGAACCGTAATCCATCCTCACCTACAGATGTTAGCACAAAACATCTGGGTGATAAACTTCTAATCCCTTTTAGGCATCACTACTTAGAGGACGTGCTTAAATTCCTGAGGGAGGCCAGGAAACCTGCTACTAGAAAGTCATACTTATTAAAATGGGAGAGATTCTCCAAATAGAGTCTACATAAGGACAGGGACCCCAGCCAAGCAGACTCTTCCCTAGTCCTTGCTTATGTGTGTTTGAACTCATTAAGGATGGCCTTTCTTACTCCTCAGTGAAAGTACACCTTTCAGCCATTTCTGCCTGCCTGCCTCTAGATCCCCCCTTTGCTATCCAGGCTAGATGTTAAACTTATCCTGAGAAGGGTCTTACACATCAGACCACCTAGAAACCCCATCCCACCACCCTGGGACCTACAGTTTGTCCTGGAAAAACTAACACTGGCCCCCTTTGAGCCAGCTAGCAATGCTACTTTATAATTGTGTACATGAAAGATTGTACTGTTAGTGGCCATCACTTCTGCTAGGAGAGTGTCAGAGTTACAGGCTCTCATGGCCTGCCCCAGTACATAACCTTCCACAAGGATAGGGTGACCTTGCGCACTAACCCTTCTTTCATGCTCAGAGTGGTAAACGAACTGTCCTTAAATCAATCTGTTCTCTTGCCTACCTTCTTCCCCTCTCCAACTAACAATACTGAGAGGATTCTCCATTTCCTGGATGTACACACACAACTGAGATTCTACCTAGACAAAACTAAGTCCTTCAGAAAATCTAACCAGCTGTCTCCTTCCACCCCAGGGCTATAGGCAAGGTAGTTTCCAAACAAACTGTTTCATGTTGAATCAGAAAATCCATTTCCTTCTGCTACTCACACCATGGCAAGCACTTACCCCATGGGGGGGGGGGGGGGAGTTCACTCCACCAGAGGCATGACTACTTCCAAAGCCTTCCTCAAAGGGTTGGAAACAGCTTCCATTATGGAAGCTGACACCTGGTCCACTATTCACACCTTCACCAAACACTACAAGCTGGATTAAGTTTCCACACCTTCACCAGACACTACAAGCTGGATTAAGTTTCCAGAGCCAGGGCAGGCTTTGCTAGAGCAATCCTGCAGGGGGTTCTGGAATCTTCTACTTCTAACTCCACCCTTCCCAGTAATTAAGCTGCAGTACTCTCCCACACCAAGAATACTGCAGCATAGAGTAGTTGTGTAAAATCTTACCATAACTATAGATTTCCTTCTCTTCCATGTTGCAGTATTCCCACCCTCCAGACTGTGGACATAGCTGTTAGGTAATAAGATGCTCTGTCCTTCACCAACAGCAACTAGCCAGCATATGACACTTGACACTTCTGGCTGACAATCACTTATCCCTCTCTTTGGAACTGTCTCTCTGGCCTTCAAGTTCTGAAGTCTGTGCGTGCAGACGTCACATTTAAGGTCCCTGGTTTATGGCCCTATGTGCGTTTCCCACGCACCTGCAGCAGGCAGGCTTAAGCTTTTGTATAGGAGCTGACATTTGGGTCACCTGAGGCAGGAAATCCCACACTAAGAATACTGCAGTATGGAAGAGAAGGACATCTATGGTTATGGTAAGATTTTAAACAACTGTTTCCTCCTTCAGTCTTTATTTTTTCAGGACACAAAAACAACAATTTCCAAACCGCATTTGACCCGTACAGTAGGTCACTAATTTGCCTCAGCCACAGATGGGTTACTCTGCAATGACCAATTCTGTTTCTTCAGGCCATTCATCTTTTTCCTTGGCTTCCTGTGTTGTAGTCCATTCAGCCACCATACACCTACACTGCGGGCTCATACAGTGCCTTAGCCACAGGAGGGTGACTCTGCAGTGGCCATTTGTTGTTCCTCAGACCACTTACTGGTTTGTCTGATTTTCTGTGGTGTAGTCCCTTCTGCCACCATGAACGGAGAATTAGACACATTCTCTCTGGTTGTTACAGTGACCAGTCTGTGCATGGGAGAGCCATCTTCTTTCAGTCTGAGAGTTTCTCTAGGAAGTTCTTCTTGGAAGGGCCAGGGAAGGAGCTATTTTGTCTGGGATGAAATGCCATCTCTCAGTCTGACTTCTTCCAGAGATTTCCATAGAAAAAAATAAACACAAGACTAGAAATTGCTCAAACAAACACATTTTTTCTGATCATAAGGACAATTTTCTTACCGTTGCCAGTAGCTAATTGTAGACTTTGTCCCAGACATCCGAAACTCATACCAGAAGACTAACTAGGTGAATATATTCTCAAGGAAAATATGTCAGAGGATTTTGACATAGAGGTATGGATTTTTCTTTGATTCTCAAACCCAAGACTCTGACTCAGAGGAATGTTTGTCTTCTCCAACTGCATTAAAGGAGTTTTAAGTTCCAGGATAAATTATGTATTTTTGTTGGAAAAAGTGGATGTTCCCCCTGAACTGAGGAGATATGATATAATAAGTTGCAAGTGAATTTTTCCCTCATGCTGCACCCACTTCTTCAATTTTTTCCACCCTCTGAAGAAGTGTTAAATGCTCCCCTGCAATAACTCTGACCTTCAGCTTTCATTGACACCCCCCCCCCCCAAAAAAAAAAAAGACAGAACACTTGTGTGGGACAACAAGGTAGGGTATTACACAACTTTCATAAGAGAATGTTCTTCTCTTCCATTTTATTCTGTCAGGTATGACAGCTTGGGGGATAGTTCTCCCACACATCCTTCAGAAGACAGGTTCTGTCTGAATCCTACAATTTCTAACCTGTCTCAGATGTTTAGACATGTTTTGTAGAGTGTGTCTGCCTGTGTAGGTACTGTGTTTAGGACCACTATTACTGCTGCTGTTGAAGCTCTGCCCAAGTATGGACTCAAAAGTTTTCTGATGAGGTAAAGTTTGATATTTTAAACTCTAATTTAGACAAGGAGGTTTGGCTCTGCTGCTGCTTAGATTCTCAGACAATTTGATTTCATGGCAGAAGTGGTCAACAAACCAAGGTTTCCCAGCTTATTTTGCTGAGAGATCTTACCAGTGCTCCTGAATGGTTGCCCAGCTGATGCACTCTGGAGGAATTCGAGAGGTGGACTTATCACTGCACCCCAAAGCCTCGACGTCCATCAATTGAGATGTTTGGGTGCAGAGGATCATAACCAAGTGGCTGTTCCATTCCCTTTCTCTCCCCTCCTCATCAACCACAGAGGCGTCTGATGTACCATTCTTCCAAAGGGAACCAGCAGTACTATAAATAATAAAACTCCTACAAAACTGAGTCATCCAAGAGGTCCTGCCAGACCAGCAAAGATCTGGAGTTTACTCATGATTCTTTTTAGTGCCAAAAAAAGAATGGGGACCTAAGTGGACTAAACAAGTTTGTGAAACAGACAAAGGTCCAGATGGTCATGGTATAGTCCAGCCTCCCATTACTGAGGAAGGACAATTGGCTGTGCTCAGTAGACCTTCCAAGATGCATACTGTCACATAAAAATGGACAGATGCTCCAGAAGGTTTCTCCTTTTCTGTCTTGAGAGCCAGTCATTACCAGTTCAGAGCACTACCCCTAAGAATCACCAAGGCCCACCACCCCAGCTCACCCCAGTTGGTTATCAGGTGCATGACAGTGGTTGCAGCCCACTTCAGGCTGCGTTCTGAATGTTCACATACCTAGACAACTGGCTGATTACCGTCCCCACCAGGAATCTTCTCATATATGCCTAGGACTCCTTGTTCTAACTTTGCACTCAGCTAGCCAGTAGAATGAACTCAACTAAAGGCAGGTTAATCCCACTTCAGATAATGAGTTCATAGGAGCACTTCTGGATACTGCATGCTAAATAGCGAGACTGCTGGAGAACAGAGTTGCTACCCTTCATAGATCAGCTTTAGTGGTTCTCTTCTGTCAGGAGCTACCAGCAAGACTGATTGTGTCTCCTGAGACTGATGACTGCCTCTGTAACTCTGGTACTCCCAGTCAAGTACCACTTGAGAGTTCTACAGTGGACAGTTTCAGTTCATTGGTGTGTCACACATCAACCTATGCGTTTTACAATATTTATCACAAACACTGACAAGACGCACACACAGTGGTGGCTTACATTTTCAATGATTTCCCAGGGTCGTCCCCTTGTCCTTCCCTCCCCCAGGACACCTCCCAGCTGGGGGGAATTACATGGGATGGACTGTCCGAGGCATGTGGTCCCCTGCCAAGGCCATTCTTCACATCAATGTACTTGAGATAAGGGCTGTCCTCTTAGCATTGCAGGCTTTCCAGGACTTTCTCCCTTCTTTCTGGATGTGATATCCATTCAGACAAGCAATGTGTTGGTGCTCTGGTACATAAGCAAGGGGGAACACGTTCCTGCTTGTTTTGTCAAGAGGCTGAGAGAGTCTGGCAATGGGCAGTATCTTCCCACCGTTTTCTAGCAGCAGCGCACATTCCAGGGACATCCAGTATTCTACCAGACAGGTTGAACAGGTCTATCCTCCTTCCTCACAAGTGATCTCTCAGTCCAGCAGTGGTGGAGCAGATTTTCTATCACTGTTGGCCATGCTGTGCTTTCTCTGCTTCCCTTTAAAACACAAAGTGCAGCAGGTACTTTGCCCATGTCCCCAAGAGGGTCGAATCACCAAAGGATGCACTTGACCCACTGTTGGCCTCCTGGGCTCATTTAGATATTTCCCCTACACCTCTCATCCCAAAATTCCTACAGATAACATTTGCAAGGAAGGTCACAGTTATCTCCCACCCCTCCTTCGGATATTACCTTTGTGTTACAGGCCCCGACTAGACGACCTTTTAAAGCTGCAGCTAAAGTGAGCCAAAAATGTCTTGCGTGGAAGACTTTGTTTGTAGTGACAGTTACTTATCCTCAGAGAGTTTCAGAATTACATGGCCTTTCTTGCAAGCTTCCTTATCTCATTTTTCATAAGGATAGTGACCCTATGAACCAATCCTCCTTTTATTCCAAAGATGGCTACAGAAGATCCCCTTAATCAGTCTATCAACCTTCTAGTCTTCGTCACAAATTTTATTTATAGTATGTGCCGCATTTGTTGGATATGTATCATCAAATCTGTTTTTACCTTCACAACACTAAGATGTTTAGAAAGCCTCATCAGTTATTCACCTCTTTTTCCACAGCTGGAATGAGACAAGGAGTTTCCAAAGTGACTCTTTCTAAATAGTTATCTGACTGCATTTATATGTATTGAGTAGGTCTGTGGCTACTTCTGTTGATTTCTTCTCCAGAGTTTCCCTTGGTAACATTTATGCTGCAGCCACTCGGTCAAATGTTCATACCTTCATTTCTCATTATAAGTTGGGAGTTACGGTCCAGGAATAGGCTACTTTCCGTTCAGCCAAGAGTTACAGTAGCTGGGGACTGTGTCCCATCCATTAAGGAACAGACGGAAGAAACATCCTTGTATACGTAATGACTGAAAAACTATAAAAAAAGACGAAACTATGGCTGAAAAGGGACCCGCAAACACTTTTTCTTAGCACTTTCATTCTCTTTGTTTCAACAAGGACTTCATCAGAAAGGTTAGTAAAACACACACACACCTTAAAAAGACATTCAAATAATCATGTGATAAAGACAACCAGTGCAGTCTAAAAGTGGGCTTAGCCCCAAAATCATAACACTATCGGTTACTGTTCTTTCATGCTCTAAAGTGCATGCAGTTGTTTGGTTAAGCAGTATTACTTGTTAGCAATTGATTTATGACTAAATTAACATAAAAATCTCATCTCATCTCATAGTACTGCTTAACCAAACTTAACTGCATGCACTTTAGAGCATGAAAGAATAGTAACCAGTAGTGTTATGATTTTGAAGCTAAGCCCACTTTTAGATTGTTTGCATTGGTTATCTTTGTCACATGATTATTTGAATGTCTTTTAAGGTGTGTGTGCATGTGTGTGTGTGTGTGTGTGTGTGTTTTACAAACTTTTCTGATTAAGTTCTTGTTGAAACATTAAAGAGAACAAAAGTGCTCCGAAAGTGTTTGCGGGTCCTTTTTCAGTCTTGTATACGTAAGTTATGAACTTACCATAACAATAGATCTATGTTGCTTGCTTCTGTCCTTCCTCAACTTCTCTCTCACCTTCCCTCTGCCTTCACATTGGTTCCTAACTCCTGGCATGACTGCACCAGTTGTTTTCTGACATTATTTGTACTCTTCAAGCTCCACAGCAGAAAATGAGTTAAACTTACTGATTCTAGTTACTGTCTTTTAGAGAAGTCTGTTTTTTTCTACTGCCTTTTTGCTTTGAGGTTTATATGTCATCCAAAAAAGGCAAGTGCAAGTATGAGACAAATTCCACACAAAGATAGCCACAATCAGTGTCTCTTGTGATGTTCATCGTGTTTCACTGTTGCAGTCATTACACTTGGGTTATCCTGCAGGCAGGCTACCCGCAGTCGGCCAGAGTTCCAAAGTCTAGGTCCGGCGTCGGTTGCTGTTGCCTCTTCCCTGACGTCAGTGCGCCAGGGGTATAAAAGATGCAACCAGCGCCATTTTCTCCAGTCTTTCTTGCCGCGTGGTGCCAAAGCAAAAGCAGTTCGCAAGTGCCGGTAGGCCAACTCCTGAGATTTTCGAAATCGAGTTTCAGAACCGAAGTCTTCAATAAAGCTAAGTACCCCGTTGGGGAAACTTTTTCTTGCTCCAGACCGATGTCAGTAAAAGTTAATAATTGTATTTCTTGTGGGAAGCAAATACCTCATAAGGACTTTCACTCTTACTGTATTCCTTGCCTAGGCCCTGACCACGACGTTACTAGTTGTCGGTTTTGTGCTAGATTCAACAAATGCACTATTAAGCGTCAGTTTGATTTTGCTTTACATTATTTTGGCCGAAGGTTTAACTACATAATGCCATCGGAACAACCGACGACCGGAATTCATAAAAAACGCAAAGACAAAGAAAAGGACAGGCATCCAAGGTCCAAAACCGACGACGAAGCCTCTTCTAGGCCAGTCGTCAGTTCTCAGTGAGGCGCTTTCGCAGCCCCTGACACCCGCTACCTCAGAGCCACAGGCCGTATCCAACACCCACATGGAGACACCAAGGCCTGTGGAAACTCAAGGTATTGTGCCTGCAGAAACTATTCCCTCAGATGGGTCCGGAGCCGCTGAGCAGGCATCGGCTTCTGAGGGTGTTTTCAGACCTTCACAGCTTACTATAAAGTCCACTGCAGCAGCCAAGGCAAACTCAAAAACACCATTAAAGACAAGGAAACAAGTACAACATTCTCCTGACCAGTCAACCATGCCAAAGAAACAGATGCTTAAAATGGCCGGAGACCTAATTACTTTGATCAGGGGTTCCCATCCCCCTCCTGATAAAAGGCCTAGGCAAGACACTGACTATGATTCCTCTGACCAGGTTTCTATTTCCTCTGATTCCTCTTCAGATCAGGGATATTCTGTCCCTCCCTATGAGGAATCTGATGCAGAAGAATCTATACCTTCAGCCTCTCTGCCTGAGGATTATTCTTTTGGGGAAACCCTGCACACCATGAGGGAGCATTTCCATTGGAGAGCCAGGATTACTCAGAATCCAAGAAAAGGCTCAGAGACTTTCTTTTATTGCCTCAGCACAGGCCACTGGCTATTCCCCCTGTGCTTGATATTGTTGATGATGTTTTCTCTGAATCCAGTCTGTCTCCTGATTCTTTACCCCCTGCACCAGTCAAGCCAGACAGGTACTACAGGGTCCCTGGCTCTCATACATTTCTTTACAAAAACCCTGCTGCGGACCCAGAAACAATTTCTCAGGGTCCCAAAGGGGTTAAGGCTTCCACTGCTAAAAACCCTGTCCCCTCTGATAGGAATTCCAGAGCTCTGGATAGATGGGGGAAAAAGTTTACACTTCTGCTACTTTAGCTGTAAGGGCTTTAAATTGCCAGTTTCACATGCCTAAATATCAGCAGTACCTCTTATCTTTGTTAAAACAGAAAATGCTTACAAACTCAGAAAGTCCTGACAGTAAGGAAATGCAGCATTTATTACATGCAGCTGAACAAGTGGGAAAGTATACTCTGCAATGTGTTTTTGATTCATTAGAGGCTTCTTGTAGAGCCACAGTTACAGGCTCTGTCATTCGAAGGCATGCTTGGTTGAAAGAACAAAGTTTACCTGACCATGTTAAAGTAAAATTATTGGATGCTCCACTACAGCATGGTACTTTGTTTGGTGTTAAGGCAGAAGAGGTGTTAAAGAAAATGGAGGATAAAGCAAAATCAATGCAGACAGTAAAGGATTTCTTACAGGTTCAACCACCTACGTTTAGCAGAAACTGGCCCTCAAAAAAATTGGTCCTTTCCAGTGTCAGACAGGCCACAAAGAGGCAGATACAGACGCCCAAGAGGCAGATCTGAGCCCCAAGGCTCCTACAGACCTAAACAATGGGGTGCTTCCGCCCCCAAAGGAGGAGAAGACAAGTCACAAGCTTATCGGAAACCGTCCCAATGACTTCCCTCTACAAATGCCGAGCACTTACCTTTTGACAGCACCCCTAGGGGGAAAGCTAGCACTTTTCTCACAAAATTGGCACATAATCACCCAGGACAAATGGGTACTGAATATTGTTTCTCAGGGTTACAGGTTCCACTTTCACACCCTTCCAAAATCAAAAGGTATGCTGGACCTGCCACAAAACCAATGGGCAGAGGCACAAAAACAAATTGCTGCTCTCATGGACATGGGAGTTATTCAAAGAGTACCACAGCAAGAACAAGGACAAGGATTTTACTCAAGACTTTTCCTATTACCCAGAAAGGACAAAGCCTGGAGACCAATACTGGACTTGTCAATCCTAAATACCTTCCTGGATGTTCCAAAATTCAAAATGTTAACACTGCAGCAACTTCTACCCATGCTGGGCAAGAAGGCTTGGCTAGTTACTTTGGACCTCAAGGAGGCATACCTGCATGTCCCAATCAGACAATCTTGCAGAAGATACCTCAGATTCATAGCTGGCTCAATGCATTATAAATTCTCTGCACTGCTCTTTGGCTTATCTACTGCACCCAAGGTCTTCACAAAATTCCTGGCACCAGTAATTGCATTTTGCAGACAAAGAGGAATTCAAATATATCCCTACTTGGACGACTGCCTTATTCAAGCAGAGAGCAAGGACATTCTTCTAAAGCACCTGGCGTTTGTAAAAAGACTACTTATTTGCCTAGGGTACACAGTAAACAAAAAGAAATCAAAACTAGTGCCCTCACATAAGATAATATTCCTGGGTGCAAGCTTAAATACAACTGCCCAGATGGCTTATCTCACGCCAAACAAGCAAAGTCAGCTGACTCATTACTTTCAAATGATGGCAACAAAGACCCAGCTCCCTGCAAGTAAACTTCTGCATGCCCTGGGCTTCATGGTGTCCTGCATTCTACTAATTCCATATGCAAGACTGCATATGAGGAAACTACAGTGGTATCTAAAAAGTGTTTGGACTCAACATTGCCACACCCTGGAAACAATAATCACTTTAATTCCCTGCCTACAACAGGAGTTTCGATGGTGGTCCCAGGCCTGTCACCACAACAAGGGACAGCCTTTCACCTTACCCACAGCCAGGCAGACAATAACAACGGATGCATCGGATTATGCCTGGGGGGCACATATGGCAGGAAAATGTATTCAGGGCACGTGGCCCAAGGAACAAATGCATCTTCAAATCAATTGAAAAGAGATGCTAGCTGTACAGAATGCCCTGACAGCTTTCAAGGACCTACTACATCCAGGACAACTACTAATAAAGACGGACAATACTACAGTTATGTGGTACATAAGCAAGGGGGCACACATTCCTACCCCCTCTGCAGGCAAGCCATGACTTTGTGGAACACAGCACTGGCCTATCAAGTACATCTGCAGGCACAATTCCTGCCAGGAACAAAAAATACACTGGCAGACGAACTAAGCAGAAATCTCATGGATCCTCACGAATGGAAACTAAATCCATAGGTGTTCAGCATGATAATAAAGAAATGGGGACACCCAGACATAAATCTTTTTGCCTCCCCTCACAACTGCCAACTACATAAATTCTGCACAAGAACTTATCACTCACAAGCATGGAAAGTGGATGCTCTATCATTCAGCTGGAAAAGCCTGACAGTTTATGCCTTCCCCTCCACTGCCTCTTCTTCCCAAGGTGTTCCTAAAAGTCAGATAAGAGAGGCCAAAAATGATCCTGATTGCCCCAGACTGGCCACGCCAGCACTGGTACCCAATCCTATAGAGCTTGTCTCAAGGCCCAGCCTGGCCTTTACCTCAAATTCCTCATCTTCTGACTCAACAAAACAATCAGATTCTGCACAGTCAACTCAGAACCTTAAATCTGGTAGCATGGCAGATAATGTAGCCACTCAGACCGCACCTCTCTCTCAAGCTGTTGTGTATGTCATTTTAGAAGCCAGGAGGCCCAGCACTAGGAAATCTTATGCAGAAAAATGGAAGAGATTCTGTGCTTGGAACCAGGCACAAGGGCTCGAACCACTTGTTCCAAATGTACCTCAGATTTTACAATACCTAACTGAGATGCTGGACAAAGGCCTATCCTTCTCATCTATTAAGATCCATGCCTCTGCCATTTCAACTCATTACAATACGGAACCTCCTATTTTTTTCACATCCACTACTAAGGCAGTACCTCAGAAGGGCAAAAAACATAAGACCCCCAAGGAGAGCACCAATACCTACTTGGGATCTCAATTTTGTTTTAGAAAAGTTCACACTGCCTCCTTTTGAACCAGCCAGCACAGCTGATGTAAAATTCTTATCATGGAAAACTGCTCTGCTCCTAGCAATAACTTCAGAAAGAAGAGTCTTAGAGTTACAGGCATTAATGGCAGTGGAACCTTTCATCATTTTTCACCAGGACAGGGTCTCTCTTAGGACAAACCCAACATTCATGCCAAAGGTGGTTTCCAATGTGGCTCTTAACCAAACCATTTATCTACCAACTTTCTATCCAAATCCCCAGAATAAAGGGGAGAAACCTCTGCACACTTTGGACATACACAGACAGCTACGATTCTACTTGGACAAAACTAAAAGCTTTCAGAAAAACTGAGCAACTGTTTGTAGCCTATGCTGCAGGATCACAAAGAAAGCCCATCTCAAAGCAGACAATTTCAAAATGGATAGGACACTGCATTCGCTTATGTTATGCACAACATGGCAAACTAGTGCCTAAGGGCATTAGGCCACATTCTACCAGAGCAGCAGCCACTTCAGCAGCCTTTCTCAGAGGAGTACCAACCAAAGACATTTTAGAAGCTGCAACCTGGAGATGTTCTTTGTGTTACCCTGCTGCAGTCATCACACTTGGGTTATCCTGCCGTCAGGCAGTCCCGCAGTCGGCCTGAATTCCAAAGTCTTGGTCCGGCGTCGATTGCTGTCGCTTCTTCCCTGACGTCAGTGCGCCAGGGGTATATAAGAGGCATCCGATGCCATTTTCTCCAGTCTTTCTTGCCACGCGGTGCCCGAAGCAGAAGCAGTTCGCAAGTGCCGGTTGGCCGACACCTGAGATTTTTGATTCGAATTTCAGTCCGAAGTCTTCAATAAAGCTAAGTACCCCATTGGGGAACATTTTCTTGCCTCAGTCCGATGTCAGAAAAAGTTAACAATTGCATTTCTTGTGGGAAGCAAATACCTCATAAGGACTTCCATTCCTATTGTATTCCTTGCCTAGGCCCAGACCACGACGTCACAGGTTGTCAGTTTCATGCTAGGTTTAATAAACGAACTATCAAACGCCGTTTTGACTTCGCACGGAATTACTTTGATAGGAAATTTAATTATATCATGCCGTCGGAGCAGCTGACGACCGGCATACATAAAAAACGCAAGGATAAGGACAGGCAGCCTAGGAACAAGCCAGACTCCGAGGCCTCTGCTGGGCCTGTCGCTGGTTCTCTGGTTTTCAGTGAGGCGCCTACGCAGCCCCCGACGACCGCAGAACTGGAACCCCAGACAGCTGCGGATTCCCAAGCAGAGCCAACTAGGCCGACACAGCCATCTTCCGACACCGGAGCAGAAGTAGACCCCGGTGCAGTGGAAACACCTTCGGTTGCAGAAGGTGTCTTCAGACCGACTACACTCACCATTAAATCTTATGCTAAGCTTAAAACTTTAAAACCTAAGAAGACTGTACATCAGTCTACAGTTCAAGGCCCCATGCCTAAGAAACAGATGCTTAAGATGGCTGAAGATTTGATTACCCTAATCAGGGGTTCCCCTCCCCCTCCTGATAAAAGACCAAGACAAGAGGAGGATTATGCTTCCTCTGACCAGGTTTCAGTTTCCTCAGATTCTTCTGAGGAACAGGATTACACTTTTCCACCTTATGAAGACTCTGATGCTGAAGACTCTATTCCCTCAGCATTTCCCCCTGAAGACTACTCCTTTGGGGAAACTTTACATACCATAAGGGAACATTTCCACTGGGAAGGCCAGGACTACTCTGATTCTAAGAAAAGGCTCAGAGAGTTCCTTTTACTACCTCAGCACAGACCTCTTGCTATCCCTCCAGTTTTAGATATTGTGGATGATGTTTACTTGGAGTCTAGTTTAAATCCAGACTCTCTACCTCCTGCTCCAGCCAAACCAGACAGATACTACAGAGTACCTGACTCATACAAATTCCTTTATAAAAGCCCTGTGGCTGACCCAGAAACAATTTCCCAGGGTCCTAAGGGAGCTAAAGCTTCTATGGCTAAAAATCCTGTGCCCTCTGAAAGGGATTCCAGAGCCCTAGATAGATATGGAAAGAAAATATACACCTCAGCAACTCTGGCTATGAGAGCATTAAATTGTCAGTTTCACATGTTGAAATATCAGCAATTGCTAATGTCTCAAAACAAAAAATAAGCACACATACTGAACAGTCTGAATTCAAGGAAATGCAGGATCTGTTGCATGCAGCTGAACAGGTGGGCAAACATACTTTACAATGCGGATTTGATTCGTTGGAAGCTTCCTGTAGAGCAGCTGTTACTGGCTCTGTCATACGTAGACATGCTTGGTTAAAAGAACAAACCCTTCCTGATCATGTTAAAGCAAAATTATTGGATGCACCTTTACAGCAGGATGTATTATTTGGTGTCAAAGCAGAAGAGGTTTTAAAGAAAATGGAGGATAAGGCAAAGTCTATGCAGACAGTCAAGGATTTTTTGCAGGTACAACCCCCTCGTTTCAGCAGAAATTGGCCAACAAAAAACTGGTACTTTCCAGCTTCTGACAGATCACAGAGTGGCAAATGCAGACGCCTAAGGGGCAGAGGTCAGTCACAAGGCCCTTACAAACCTCGCCAATGGGGTACTGCTACCCAGAAAGGAGGATAAGACAGGCCCCAAGCTAGCAGGAGACAAGCACAATGACTCAATCCTGAAACTACCAAGCAAATCTCTCCAGGCAGCTCCCTTGGGAGGAAAATTAGCATTTTTTGCAGACAACTGGCACATCATCACAAAAGACAAATGGGTCCTAAACATCGTCTCTCAAGGATACAGATTCCACTTTCATACCTTACCAAGGATAAGAGGAATGCCTAACCTGCCACCAAATCAATGGGCAGAGGCACAAAAACAAATTGCAGCTCTCATGGACGAGAGCCATTCAAGAGGTACCTACACACGAGCAAGGACAAGGATTTTACTCAAGACTCTTTCTAGTCCCAAGAAAGGACAAAGCATGGAGACCCATTCTGGATCTTTCAGTTCTGAACACCTATCTGCAAGTACCAAAATTCAAGATGCTAACACTACAGCAGCTTCTTCCCATGCTGGACAAGAATGCTTGGCTAGTAACGTTGGACCTCAAGGAGACATACCTGCATGTCCCTATCAGACAAAATTGCAGAAGATACCTCCGCTTCATTGCAGGTTCAACGCATTATCAATTCTCTGCACTGCCCTTTGGCTTATCTACTGCGCCCAGGGTCTTCACAAAATGCCTGGCACCAGTAATTGCATACTGCAGACAAAGAGGAATTCCAATATGCCCATACCTGAATGACTGCCTTATTCAAGCAGAAAGCAAGGACATTCTTTTAAAGCATCTGGCATTTGTCAAACACCTTCTAAGTTGCCTAGGGTACACTAGTAAACGAAAAGAAATCAAAACTATTGCTCTCACAAAACATAATATTCCTGGGTGCCAGCTTGAATATAACGGCCCAGATGGCTTATCTCATGCCAGACAAGCAACAACAGCTGACTCAATATTTCAAAATAATGGCAACAAAGACCCAACTCCCTGCAAGAAGAATTCTGCAGGCCTTGGGATTCATGGCATCTTGCATACTACTAATACCATTTGCAAAACTGCATATGAGGAAATTACAATGGTACCTGAAAAGCGTATGGACTCCCCACAGCTTGGAAACAATGATACCACTCATTCCCTGCCTTCAACCGGAGTTTCTATGGTGGGCACAGGCATGTCACCTCAACAAGGGTCAGCCTTTCACCTTACCCACAGCCAGGCAAACTATGACAACAGATGCATTGGATTATGCCTGGGGAGCACACATGGCAGGACAGTGCATTCAGGGCAAATGGACTACAGATCAGAGGCATCTGCATATCAATCAAAAAGGAATGCTAGCAGTACAGAATGCTCTAACAGCTTTCAAGGACCTTTTACACCCAGGACAACTAATAATAAAGACGGACAATACCACAGTAATGTGGTACATAAACAAGCAAGGGGGCACACATTCCTACCCTCTATGCAGGCAAGCAATGACCTTGTGGAACACTGCACTGTCTTACCAGGTTCAATTACAAGCACAATTCCTGCCAGGAAAGAAAAACACATTGGCAGACGACCTAAGCAGAAACATCATGGAGCCACACGAGTGGAAACTAGATCCACAAGTATTTGCAATGATAGCTCAAAAATGGGGACGCCCAGACATTAGATCTGTTTGCAAGCCCCCACAACTACCAACTTCAAAATTTTGCACAAGGACATCCCATCCACAAGCTTGGAAAGTGGATGCCCTCTCATTCAGTTGGAAAACATTAACAGTGTATGCCTTTCCTCCACTGCCTCTTCTAGCAAAGGTACTGCTGAAAGTCATATTAGAGAGGCCCCAAATGATACTCGTTGCACCAGACTGGCCAAGCCAGCATTGGTATCCAATTCTAAGGAACATGGCCCACGGCCCACCATGGATTTTACCACAAATTCCTCACCTGCTCACCCAGCGAGACAGTCAGATTCTACACAGCCAGCTCAAGACTTTAAACCTGGCTGCATGGCATATTACCTAAACAACCAGCCAACACCTCTATCCAAAGCTGTTATGGATGTCATTCTGGAGGCCAGGAGGCCCAGCACCAGGAAAACCTATTCAGACAAATGGAAAAGATTTTGCGCCTGGAACCAGGCTAAAGGCCAAAATCCCCTTTATCCAAACATTCCTCAGATTCTACAATATTTAACTGAGAATGTTGCACAAAGGACTTTCCTTTTCATCTATTAAGATCCACGCATCAGCAATTTCTGCTCATTACAACATGGATCCTCTTTTATTCTCACATCCACTCCTAAGACAGTACCACAGAGGGGCTAAGAACATAAGACCGCCAAGGAGAGCACCAACACCTCTTTGGGATCTCAACTTTGTTCTGGAAGAGATTACACCGCCGCCCTTTGAACCAGCTTTTTCAGCTGATTTAAAATTTCTTTCATGGAAAACTGCCCTGCTACTAGCAATAACCTCAGCTAGAAGAGTCTCAGAGCTACAGGCACTAATGGCAGTGGAGCCATTCCTCATTTTTCATCAAGACAGAATCTCTGTACGAACTAACCCATCCTTTATGCCAAAGGTGGTATCCAGTGTGGCCCTAAACCAAACCATTCATTTGCCCACCTTTTTCCCAAATCCCCAGAACAAAGGAGAAAGACTCCTGCACTCTTTGGACATTCACAGGCAATTACGTTACTACTTGGATAAAACTAAGGCTTTCAGAAAAACTGACCAGCTCTTTGTAGCCTATGCTACAGGATCACAAGGAAAAGCCATCTCAAAACAGACCATTTCTAAATGGATAGGGCATTGCATACGTTTCTGCTACACGCATCATGGGAAACTGGTACCTGCTAACATTAGGTCCCACTCCACCAGGGCTACAGCTACATCAGCAGTCTTTCTCAGGGGAGTGCCAACCAAGGATATTCTGGAAGCTGCAACTTGGAGTTCAGTGCACACCTTACTTGCCTCTATATTCTAAGACTAGAGCTGGTTTTGCCACTGCAGTTTTGCAGGGCCTACTAGCTTCTTCTAACCCTGTTTAACTCCCCCTCCCATCCTTAGCTTTGGGATTCAACCCAAGTGTGATGACTGCAGCAGGGTAACACGATGAACATAGTACAGTTTTGCACCTACCATAAATGTAGATGTTCGAGTGTCCACCCTGCTGCAGTCCAGGTTACCCTCCCTCCATCCCCTCTGAACTAGCTGAACTTATCTATACCACTCTATCCTATACTACCTCTGTGGTGTATTTGCTTGTGCCTAAAGGTATTGTTTTATTTTTATCTAGCTATATATATTTTGCCTACCTATTGGGGGCACCTGACATCTGGGGCAAGGAAAACTGAAGAAAATGGCATTGGATGCCTCTTGTACACCCCTGGCACACTGACGTCAGGGAAGAAGCTACAGTAACTGACGGCAGACCAAGACTTTGGAATTCAGGCCGACTGCGGGGCCGCCTCTTGGCAGGATAACCCAAGTGTGATGACTGCAGCAGGGTGAACAATCGAACATCTACATTTATGGTAGGTACAAAACTGTACTTTCCGTGCATACTTTCACCAAGCACTACCACTTACCTCTCTACTCTAATTCCAGAGCAGGCTTTGCCACTGCAGTTCTGCAGTGCCTGGTAGCCTCACCTAATCCTATTTCGGCTCAGCCACCCAACCTCAGCTTTGGGATTCAACCCAAGTGTAATGACTGCAACAGTGAAACACGATGAACATAGTACAGTTGTGTATCTACCATAAATGTAGATGTTCGAGTGTATTCACTGTTGCAGTCCAGGTTACCCACCCACCATCCCCCTTTCTCATTGCTGGGACTTTTCTGTACTTCTCAACTCTATACAACCTATGTGGTGTATTTGCTTGTAGATGAAGGAAATTTTATATTAGTACATGCATGCTTTTTGGCATATTTTTTATTTTTTCTGCCTTCCTATCTGGGGGCACCTGACATCTGGGGCAAGAAAAACTGAAGAAAATGGCATCTGTTGCATCTTTTATACCCCTGGCACAGTTGCGTCAGGGAAGAGGCAACATCAACTGACGCCAGACCTAGACTTTGGAACTCTGGCCACTGCGGGTAGCCTGCCAGCAGAATAACCCAAGTGTAATTACTGCAACAGTGAATACACTCGAACATCTACATTTATGGTAGGTACACAACTGTACTTTTAGGGCCCAAGCTTGACCATAAGTCTTGCCCTGTCTGTAAAGTTTTCATTCTTAAGACCCTACATAGCTGCCTTTCCTTATCTTGAGCATGTCCTCGGAGGCTTTGCAAATGTTTGCTTCGGATGGACAGGGGGAACCGAGGCTCATAGTTTCAGAAGACCCTTGAGGTATTCTGCAACTTTTAGTAAGAGAGGAAGTCCCGACGACTGTCATTGAGTGTAGGCCCATGTTTGGTCCCTCCACCTTTCACAGGGCTGATGCTACTGTTAAAAAAAAAAAAAAAAGCAGAAAACAAAACATGTTTCTGCTCCTCAGGACCCACCTGCTGATTGGCAAGCTTTTGTACAAGGTTTGTTCAGTGCATTTATGGCTCTTAAACCTCCCTCAGGGGTTTCTTTTCCTAGCCCTCCTTTAACTTCTTCATAAAAAAAAAAGATCAGAGTACAGGATTATTTTGAAGAGGAAGATTCCTCAGAGGATGAATCCTTGGCCTACTCTGCTCAGATTACGTCTCCCTTGGAATTAGTCTCCCCTGACGAAGAATCTAATGGCACAGAGACTCTTGGTAAAGATATCACCTTTGAGGAGACTGTTGTCAAGATGAGGGAATATTTTAAGTAGGACTGCTGTTACGTTTCTTAGGTGCAGAAAAGGTACTATGATTTGCTTCCAATGGATTCTCCCTCTACTTGTGCTCTGTGTTCAATTTTACTAGCTTTTCTTGATTCCTTCTCATCTACATCAAAGACTCCGGACTCAAAACCCTTTGCCCTCTGAAAGGCCAGATAGGTTCTATAAAGTTCCAGAGGACTGTAAATTTCTATACAAATGTCTGTCAGCAGATCCAGTAACTGTTTCTGTGGCTGCTGATAAACCTAGACTGTTGCCATTCACTTTTCTTCTCCCTTCAGATAAAGAGAGTAAGACCATGGAAACATTGGCAAAAAAGGTTTGGACCTTCTGTGCTATCAGTTACCAAACCCATATGACCAAGTATGCTTTGGCTTTCCTTTCACAGGCTACTCAGCTTCTTTCTGACTTTCCTATTCAGAAGTTAAGTCACAGCTTTTATCACTTCTGGGAGCTTCTTCCCTGGTGGCATGCCACTCTATTAAAAGCAGCTATGATGCAGCTGAAGCATCTGCTAGAGTGGCTGCATCTGGCTGTGTTTTGAGGAGATGCTCCTGGTTTGAAGCTTCAGCCACTTCCAGATGATTTTAAAGCTAAATGACTGGATGCTTCCTTAGATAATAAGGCTTTGAGTGGGGCTGTAGCAGCAGACAAGTTCAAGTCCTTGCAGTAGAAAGGTAAAAAAATTGCAGGACCCAAAACACATTTGTGTCTCCGGTTGCTAAATTCCAAAGGAATTAACCAGCTAAAACTCATTTTTTAAGGAAACAGTCTTGCACTCCTCCATCCAGAAGTAAGAGGGGTGCTAGGAGACCTACTGCTTCAAAACCCTCTCAGCCTTCTCCTGCCGAAAAACAGCCTTTTCCAGATAACCCAGGTAGTCTGTGATACCAACCTTTTCTCAGCCAGTTTCCTCTCTCTGGATCTTTCCCTATTCCTTCCAGTGTGGGAGCATATAACTTAAGACTCATGGGTCCTTTCTGTTACCCTCAAAGGGTATTTCATGGTATAGAAAACACTTCCATCTTTCATGGGCATTCCTTAACCACCTTGAGTTCAACAGTTCTTTCTAGAGGTGCTCCAGGTATTGAAATCACAGGGAACTGTTCATGAAATTCCACTGCACCAAAGAGGAAGAGGTTCTTGGTTCCTAGAATATTTGGCCCTGAGACCCATTCTGGATCTTTCACACCTCAACACCTTCCTAAAGATCCCAACCTTCAGCATGCTTTCTCTGCATGCCTTGTTTCCCCTAATCCTTCCACAAGCCTTTATTGTCTTCCTGGACGTCAAGGATGCCTACCATCAATTTTAATTAATCCCCTTTTCAGGAAATGTTTGTGTTTTTGCATCATCTCATTTTCAGTTCTCTGCTTTGCTCTTTGGTCTGTCTGCTGCACCAGTGATATTTACAAAATGTCTGGCTCCTGTGATTATTTATTGCAGATAGATCTTTCCATATCTGCTGCTTCAGGAACTCCTTCTAGAGGGGTCTATATTATATGAACGAAAGTTCATAATATCGAATGCTCTAAAGAGCAAAAATGCCAGACCTCAAACTCCTTATTGTGGGTGGTTGCGCCCCCCGCTAAATATATATATATACCAACTCTGAGATCACACTACAGTGAGGAAAGGGGAAATATTCCAACCTTCACTGTACTGCAATCCCACAAGAAGCACTTTGAAGTCCGGCATTTTCGCTCTTCAGAGCGTTCGATATTATAAACTTTTGTTCATATAATATAGACCCTTCCAGAGACCTTACAATAGAATCTCTTTTCACTATTTCCCTTCTGCAAAGACTAGGTTTCAAAATAAACTTCCAAAAATCTTTTGTCACCCCTTCACAGGACCATGTCTTCCTGGGGTGCAGAATCCAGACAGATTGCATGTTGGCCTCCCTGCCTCCTCTGAAAGTTCTGTCTCTAACCAGTTTCTTCTAAGACCTATTCCCTCTGCAGTCTCTTACAGCCAGGGTGTTTCTACGCCTTCTAGGGTTCATGGCATCCACCATCCCCATGTTACCTCTGGGCAAACTTCACATGAGGAAATTTCAGTGGTATCTCAAGTCAGTTTGGAGCCAACTTGGTTACCTATTGGACTTTCTTGTCCCTCTTCTTCCTTGTCTGAAGAGAGAACTATTTTGGTGGATTCAGCAGATTTCCCTGAACCCAGGCCTTCCTTTGCATCCTCCAATTCCAATTCAAGAGTTGTTCACAGATGCCTCAGACATGGGTTGGGGCAGCCTTTACATCCTGGAAGGTTCAAAGCATTTGTTCCCCTTCTCAAAGGAAGGAACACATAAAAGAGATAAGAGCCCTGCTGTTTGGCTCTACAGATTTTTATATAAAATATTTTATTGGATTTTTTCTTAATAATTACATATATAACAACAGTTTAAAATGTTATATCATTATACGAATATAATAAAACAGATTTTAAAAAAGTTGAATTATAACTATTCACAGTAATGTTACATTAAGCCTGAGACCGCATAATTAATAAATAAAACGAGAAATATAATAAATCTTTAATAACCATCTAAGGTGATTGATTAGATGAGGAAGATGATTCAGTAACCGTCAAAATTTTTAACCAAGGATTGTTCTTTAACTTGTTAGGATAGATTCTTCTCTCTTTTAGTATAGTTTCTTTAGTTGTTGTGTCCTTTAAAAGGATAAGAAAGTCTTCAAATTTTGATTCTGATGAAGTTTTCCATTTTTTTATGATTTTTCTGGCCACAATGAGCATGGACCAAGTTGGGTAACAGTCTTTTTTTTTGTACATCATTTCCAGTACATTAAAAAGACACATTTATTTTGTAAAATTGAAGGCATCATTCCGTAAAGCTTTAAAAAAAAATCTTGAATTTTTACAAAAAATATTTGAACCATAATGCAGTTATAAAACGTGTCACCAATTTGCTTGAATGTGTTTATTACATCTATAGCATTCAGTAATACTTTTCTCATTTTAGCAACCCTTACTGGAGTTAAAAAGCTCTAAATAAAAATTTCCAAGTAAATATACTCCAATAAAGGGTCCAAGATGCATTTTTAATAGAGGAAAGAAGTTTTTATTTTTATTTTGTTCAATGAAAACTTTATAATGCTCTTTAGAGAAAAAAAATCCAAAAGTTATTATTTGTTAGAATTATGTTTAGCTAATAATGAATAATTTTGAGATTAAATTATCAAATTCTCACTGTTTGTAAATAAGTTCAAACAGATTATTATCCATTCTGGAACATCAACATAAGTAGAGTTGGATCACATAGATAACTTGGTTTGAAACAATGTTAATATTAACTGTAAATAAATTATTTTACTAGTATTGACATTAAATTCTAAACATGTAGATTCAGTTGATTTAACTGTTTCTTATAAACATTGGTATCCATAATAAAAAATGTTTTATTTTCCCAAGAGCTAAATATATCCTCTGATATCTTTTTAATAAAAAAATTTGTTAATGAGAAAGGGATAAGATGTTCAAACTAAAATTTATAATTTGAATTATTCAGTATTATTTTTTAAATGTTTTAAAATTTGATGGGGAGTGTATAGGAATTTGTATATATTTACATATAAAAGACCAAAAAGAATTATATAATTTAGAATTTATTAAGTCGAAAGAATTTTTTAACATTTAACGTTGAGAATGCAGTGTTTTCCAGTTGGATGCATAATTGATGTCTAACCAATTTAAAATCATCTTAATTGCTGATTTAGCATAATTTTCCATATTTTTGAAAATTTGTACCACCATATTTCCATGATCTGAAGAGATGATTTATTTTGAATTTAGATTTGTTTGGATACCATAAAAAATTATAAGTAATTTATTGTATTTATTTGTTTTTTATTAGGTGGTAATATAAGCTATTGAGTTATGTATAGTAACTTTGGAAATAAAGTAATTCTAATAATTTATAATCTATCTTTAAATGAAATGTAGATTTTATTCCAGGAATTAATTAGATTAGTAAATTATATTATTCTTTCATAGTTAAAATTTATAGTTTCTTCTGTATTATTGAAAATATGAATTCCTAAGAGAATGCTGATTTGCAAAATCCGGATAACTATAGACCTATTTCATTTCTGAATATAGACATGAAAATTATGACATCGATTTTGGCTAATAGATTGAAGAAGGTAATTAACCTGATAATATCAGAGGAACAAGCTGGTTTTATAAATGGCAGACAAACTACAGATAATACGTTATCACTTCATACACTGATTTCATATGCCACTCATAGAAATTTTAATGTTTATGCAATCATAATAGACGCGCAAAAAGCTTTTGATAGAGTTAATTTAGAATTTTTGTTTGATATTTTATCATATTTTAATATACCTCAAGACTTTATTTTAACATTAAAAAAACTATATAATAATCCCTATACAAATCTAGTTATTAATAAAAATCTCTCAAAAAGAATACAAATTAAGAATGGTACCCGTCAAGGATGTCCGTTATCTCCTATATTATTCAATCTATATTTAGAACCATTATTTCTACATATCAAACAAAATATCTATCACAATGCTCCAATACTATATGGTACGAAAATTTCCATGGCTGCTTTTGCGGATGATCTAAATATTTACTGTACAACACCTGTTTCAGATACCAAGAAAATATTAAAAGCAGTGGAAGACTTTGCAAAAATATCTAATTACAAAATAAATTTTAGAAAAACTAAGTTATTTCCTTTAAAGATGCCTACACCCTTTTCGCTCTTACCATTGGTAGGTCAGGTAAAATCCGAAGAAAAAATAAAATATTTGGGTATTGTTTTTTCAACAGATAATAGAGACTTTTATGTGAACAATGTTAAGTTAATTTGGGAGCATATAGTGTCTGATTTAAAAAGATGGAATAATTTGAAACTACCAATAATGGCAAAGACCACAATTATTAAAATGAACATACTTCCCAGAATATTATATATCTTTAGAGCTACTCAAGTCCAAATTTCTAGGAAATTCTTCAAACAACTTCATACGGAATTAGGTAGATTTGTATGGGAACCTAGAAAAACTAGGATATCCTATGATAAACTGGTGACTCCGAAAAAAAGGGGTGGTTTAGAGTTACCAAATTTTGAAGCATATTATTTAATAATAAATGCTAATAGAATTCTAAGATTGGTTAACTTTGATAGGTCCAGTCCTAAATGGTCACCCAAATGGTTGATTCTGAATTATAAACATGTTGCTGGACTGGGTATTAATTGTAAGGCATTACCTTTTTTAAATAAAGATACCCTTAAAATGTACGCTCTGATGGAACATATCAGAATATATATAATATCAGTACAAAGTTTGTTTAATGCACTAAATCTCTTACAATATATAATGACTTTTCAACCATTTCATAAGAACCCGAATTTGAAAATTGATAATCAGCTGATAGATCTTAAAAAATTCCCACTTATAAGTGATTTAACTATACTTGATTTATATCCCTTCCTCGGTATCTCAATACATGACATCCTAAGAGAGATGAATCTCCCTAACTCGTATTTAATTATAATGAGACAGTTAAAGGATCTGTCAATAAGTTATTTTAGTAATAGTAATTTTAAAATTAAAGAAGAAGATTTAACCATGTGCCTAAACTTATGGCAAACTCTTACGCAGGACTGTAAATATATAACGGCTTCATATAATTTGATAAAAGACGTGAAATATAATAACCAAATACTTTTATCCAAATACTGGAGGGAGAAATTGTTAACAATTGAAGATAGTAAAATAGTGAAAGCAATTAATTTAACCTTAAAATCAGTATCTCTTCAAAAGTTATTTACTCAGTTGATGATATTTAATAATGCGTATTACACTCGTCTCACTCTATATAAATTCAACTCTAAAAACTCACCTAAATGCCCATATTGTATAGATCAAATGGTTGACCTTTTACACATGTTCTGGAGTTGTAAATGTATTTTCAAACTTTGGAATTCTTTAAAAATTCAATTACAAAACATGGGATATCAACAGTCTATACTTTCTTGGGAGTTTATGATTCTTCATATTCCCCCGAATAATTTGGATAGATCCCAAAGGATCATACTCATAAATATTTTTCTGTTAATGAAGCTGTATATAGCTACAAATTGGTTGAATCCATCCCAGACTTCATGGGAAAACTTTAAGAATGTAGCGATAAAACATATCTTAGCACATAAATTACTAATTAAAGATCATAAGAAAAGTATAAATAACACAAAAATATGGGAGCAAATCTTTAATATTGTGTTAGCGTAAGGTTTCTATCCACTTTTCTCCGGGAAGTACATATTAAATATGGAGCTTAGTATAGATATATCGCCTTATATTGATACTAGATTTTCATTTTCGCTTTCTTTAATACCCATCTAGAAGTTTATATTAATGTATAATGACTTTATGTAACTGTTGGAAGCATTCATGTATATATTGTAAATATGTTGTGGTATTGTATTAACATTTGAAAAAGAATAAAGACTTATTATTGAAAAAAAAAAAAGAAGAAAATATGAATTCCTAGATATAATAAATTAGTAGTTTATTTACATAAAACCTAAATATTTGTATTTATTGATTTTTTTATTTATAAAGATATAATTAGATCTGAAGTCAACTTCATTTTATCTGCAACCTGTGGGTGTTCAGATCCGTGTCGAATCTGAGCCGGCAACTTTACAAGCATCTGCTCCAAGCTCCTCCCCCTTACCCATAAGCCATCACCATTAGTTTTTAGTTAAGTTTAGTTTGTCAGGTAGTTGTTGTGTAGACCCTTCCCTTCCCTATAGGTGTGCGTGGTCATAGTGTGTTGGGGTTTGATAGGTGTGGCTGTGTGTGTGAAGATGTCGGATCAGCCAAAACCTACTTTTAAAAAATGCACAGAGTGTGGCCATAAGCTTCCACTGGCACATGGTCACACTCTGTGTGTTGTTTGCTGGTCGTATCTCATTTATTCGCCCAGTGCAGTGTGTGTGCTGGATTCATTCCGAGGGCCCTGAAGTATAGGAAGGCCAAATTGGTGGCTAAAGGCCTGCTCCCTGCTTCCACGTTGGATTTTTCAGCCTCAGCCTCTGCAACTCCCGACCAAACCCCCCCCCCCTCAGTCTGGGACTCATCCTCCCGCTAGACCTGCTGAAGGGGATGCCAAAGGGAGAAACAAGAGAAAAGATTCAGACAGGAGAGAGAGAGAAAAGAGGGGAAAGGTCTCCAGATCAGGAGTCCTTCCCCAGCCCGTCTTCCAAGGTATCGAGACCTATGTCTTCTTGGCTCCACTCCCCCAGATTCTCCCCAGAGCCAACTGGGCCTTGTGAGATGAGGCCTTCCTCCAGATCTTCTCAGCAACTAGCCAGATCCGAGTCGGTCGCTTCCTCACGCTCGACTTGGACCCTCTCTGAAATGGATATGTACAGAATGATGAGATTTATTCAGACCCAAATCCAGATGGGAGTCTTACCAGGCCCCTCTCCCTCTGGAGGGGGGGGGCCTCCAAGCCCTTCTTTCATCTGATTTCTCCTTCCCCGATCCAGCCTGCAGTTTCGGGGTTGATGGATCAGAGGATCTTCGGAGCTGGGGATTCAGTGCCGTTGGTTCCTCCAACCTTGACCAGTTCGGATCTGAGCAGCTCTCGTGGCAGAGGAAGGGAGTCGGACCCGAGGGGATGGAGGTTTCTTCGGCTACAACTTTGTCTGATCCGAGCCTTTCCTTCAGAGCTCTGGCTACCCTAGCCTCAGCCCCGATCCTCACTGCGGACCCGGGGAGAGCTTCCTCCTTGTTGGTGCAATCTCCATCTGTATTCGACGTGGTGGAGAGGGTTCTGTTCCAAGGATCAAGACCCCAGCCTGTTTCCTTGGATTCTGCCCAGACTCCCTTGGATTCTGTTACAACTCCCTTCAGCCTGTTTCAGGGGTAGCCTGTGCTAGAGGACCCCCAAGCGGTTCCCCTGAGGACCCCCCGCGGCTCACGAGCCCTCTTCAGAGAGTCCCACTGAAGAGGGTCCTCGTAAGCACATGTACAAAAGGAGGCACCTGGACTCCCCTGAGTCCTTGACAGAAAACACTGATTTAGATGAAGGAGAAGGTTCCCCCAGGTCACCTGCCGTGGCTGTATCCTTTGGAGACATCCTGGAGATCCTCCGCCAGAGGGGAGGTGTGTCAGCCCCGAAACCTTCTACAGATGAATCAGTGTTCCTGGAGGCTTTTGGCATGGGCCCATCTACGTCTTGGGTGTCCTTGGTGGATCTTATCACCATGCGAGCATGGAAGGAGCTTGACACCATAGAGCCGATACCTAAACGCCCAGACAAGATTCTTTCTCCACCCTCAAACACAGGCATGGTATAAGGGATCCCCCGTGGACGCTATGATGGTTGCAGCAGCCACCAAGAAGGAACTGGCTCAGGAAGGTTCTTCGGTCCACCCTCCGGACAAGGAGTCCAGGACGGTGGATCGATTTGGGAAGCGCGTATATTCTTCAGTGACATTTTCCATCCTAGTGCTGAACTATTTGGCTCACTTTATATGACTGCAGCGAGACCTAGTCATGGAGTTAACTGAGTCTCCCCCAGAGTCTTGTTCACAGGAGGGCAAGTGCCTCTTCTCCATGAAAATGTCTACTCTGAAGTCAGTATCAAACAAGTCGATGTGCCTCCTTTCTCATGCTACGGAAGGAGCAGCTAGGGCGGCTGGGACCGGCGTAGCTATGAGGCGACACACTTGGCACAGATTGCGTCAGTTTGCAGACTCTTTCAGTTGTCTTTTACGAATGCTCCCTTCGATTGTTCTTCTCTTTTTGGGAAGACCATACGTGACACCCTTGTCCAGAGTGAAAAAGACGGGAAGACCTTGTCTGCCATCGGAATCTACTTCTCTAGTCCTCAAATATCCTTTTCCAGGAATCAGAGAGGGCAAAAGAAGATGTGGTTCCAGAAGTCACAGTCTTCCCAGGACTCTCAGGACAACTTGAACCCCTAGAGGCAGAGGGAGACATGACAGATGCCGTCCCAGAGGCAGAGGGGTTCCGAGGAACTTTGGGTTTAGGGAGCCTACAGGCCTGCACAGCAGCCCTGAGGGGTTGCCCGACTGTCCTACTCTGGAGGCAGTCGGGGGAAGACTGTCATTGCACCCAATGGCGTGGGAGTCCATAACTCCAGATCGTTTGGTCCTTCAAATAATATCCAGAGGTTACACCATCCCATGTGTTGCCCCTCCGATCCAACCAAAGAACCTCCCAGATGTCCCACCCACTCAAAGGGAGATGGCAGCGCTAGAGGTTGCCAAGCTGCTTCACAAACAAGCCATTGAACCAATCCCCCCCCCCAGTCAGTCCGGGTCAGGCGTTTACTCCAGGTTCTTTTTAGTTCCAAAAAAAGACGAGGGGCCTCAGACCCATTTTGGACCTGTCAACCTTAAATCTGTCTTATCGCCAAACAGAAATTCTGGATGGTCACCCTGCGGTCCATTCTACCTTAACTTCGAGAATGCAACTGGATGTGTTTGATAGACCTCCAGGACGCTTACTACCATATCAAGATCCACAGAAGCTCCAGGAGATTCCTTCTCTTCCAGCTGGGAGCCAGTCATTTCCAGTTCAGAGCCCTACCCTTTGGTCTCACCACTGACCCCAGGGTGTTTACCAAGGTATTGGCAGTTGTACAGGCTCACCTGAGGCTTCAGGGGATTCAGGTTTTCCCTTACCTAGATGATTGGCTCCTCGCTGCTTCCACCAAGCATCTTCTTTGCCAAACCAGAGACTCCTTCCTTCATCTTGCAGACCTGCTAGGGATTACTATCAATGTTTACAAGTCCCTCTTGGACCCAGTACAGATCTTGGACTTTTATCTGGGCATGGCTGGACACCCTTTGACTGAAAGTCTTTCTAACTCCTGACAGGGTCCAGAGTCTACGGGCTCATGTATCAATACTTCTTGGCCCCAGGTTACCAAAGGTGGGTGATGTTCTCAGAGCCCTGGGCTCTATAGCTGCAGAAATCTCTATCCTCCCCTGTGCACGTCTTCACATGTGTGTTCTTCAATGGACTCTAGCCGTACAATGGTCTTGGTTAGATCTCCCCATGGAATATCCAATTCAAGTCAGCAAAGCCTGCAGGAGATTGCAGCGGGATGCCCATTTGTTTCAGCCAAGCCACAATAACCACAGACACCTCCCAGCTCTGGTGGGGGGGCATTATTTGGGGAGGACGGTCCAAGGCACGTGGTCCCAGATCGAGACCAGATTGCACATCAATGTTCTGGAGATGAGAGCAGTGCTTTTAGCGTTGCAAGCCTTCCACACTGTTCTTCCTCCGGGAACTGTTGCAATTCAGTCAGACAACATGTCGGTTGTCTGGTACATCAGCAAACAGGGAGGAACCAGATCTTACCCTCTTGTGTCGCAAGGCCATGAGAGTGTGGGAGTGGGCGATCTCCACCAGTGGGTTTCTGCTTGCAGTGCACATCCCGGGACACTCCAACATTTTAGTGGACAGATTGAGTCGGGCCATTCTAATGCCATACGAGTGGTCTCTGAAACAGTCAATAGCGGAGGAGATATTCCTTGCGTGGGGACAGCCTTGCTGCGATCTCTCTGCATCTCCTTCCAACATGAAGTGCAGCGAGTTCTTCACTCTGATTCCCTCACCAGGGGATCCCCCCAGAGATGGTTTGGTTTGGTTTTGTCAATATGGTTTGTAGTGTAGTCCATGCTTGGCCTACCGGGTTACTGTATGCTTATCCCTAGTTATCACTCATTCTGAAGTTTCTTCAGAAAGCTTGCCGACTGGGGTGTAAAGTGATCCTCATTGCCCCATTCTGGCCTCGTCAAGTGTGGTTCCCCTTCCTCTGGTCTCATGTTCTAGCTCCTCCTTGGATTCTGGATCCCTGCCCAGATCTCATTTCTCATCCCTTGGGCACCTGTCCACCCAACCTGGACAGCCTCAAGCTGACAGCTTGGTTGCTCCAGTTCCCTTGATTGCCAGGACTCCCGGTCTTTCATCTTCAGTGAAAACTATTCTGGTGGTGTCTCATAAGGCTTCCACTAGGAAGATTTACCACAGTAAGTGGAAACGATTCTCTATTTGGGCCTCTCAGAGAAACCTGGATGCTTTTACAGCCCCTGTCACTGCAGTGTTGGATTTCTTAGCCAGCATTTTTCAGCAAGGGGCTAGTTCCTCCACAGTGAAAGTACAACTGGCCGCTATTTCTGATTTCCACGTTGGCGAAAATATGAATGCCCTGGCCTCTTCTAGACTGTGTAAAGCTTTTTTTTCTTAAAGGCACCTTTCTTTTGCATCCTCCAATTAAGGACTCTATCCCTCTTTGGGACCTTACCTTTGTTCTGCAGGCTTTAGTTGCTCCCCCCTTTGAACCTGCAGCTTCAGTGGATTTGAAGTTCTCATCATGGAAGACTATCTTTCTAGTGGCCATTACGTCGGCTAGAAGGGTTTCTGAGCTTCAGGCTTTGTCTGCCGTGCCCCCTTATTTGACCTTCCATAAGGACAGGGTTTCTCTCTGTACAAACCCTTCTTTCTTACCAAAAGTGGCTCAAACCCTTCTTTCTTACCAAAAGTGGCTTCTGAATCAAACATTAATCAAACAGTTAACCTGCCAGTTTTTTTCCAAATTTTCAGAACAAGGGTGAATATAAACTGCATTTGCTAGATGTTCATAGACAACTTCATTTTGTTTACATAGAACAAAGCCCTTCCGTACGTCTGACCAGTTATTTGTGTCTTTTTCTAAGCCCTTTTTAGGGAAAGCCATCTCCAAGGTTTACTTAGCTAGATGGATTACACTATGTATTTTACAAATTTACAAAGACATAGGTTTGTCTCCACCTGGTCCTGTTAAAGCTCATTCTACCAGATCTGTGGTAACTTATGCGGCCTTTTGGTCTAGGATCTCATTGGATGACATTTGTGCTGCAGCAACTTGGGCAAAGTCACATACCTTCACTTCTCATTATAAGTTGGATTTGATCTCTAGAGGGAGAGCATCCTTCGGCTCTACGGTGCTCAGGAATATCCTTCCATGAGGGCCCCCCAGGAGTTTGAGTAGCTGGGGACTCTGTCCCACAGATTGCAGATAAAATGAAATTAACTACTTCAGATAAAGAAGTTGTGTACTCACCATAACGTTCCATCTGAGTAGTTACACTATTTTTCTGCAGCCTTCCCACCCTCCTTCCCCTGAACCTTCTCATGAGTTTTTTCATGTATGACTTATGCTAAGTTGAGTTGCTGATTGGTTTGAGATGAGGCAAACTCGATCTGAGGGAAGGTAGGTGATTGGTTATGGGTAAGGAGGAGGAGCTTGGAGCTCGGAGCAAATGCTTGTAAAGTTGCCGGCTCGCATCCGATATGGATCCGAACACCCACAGGTTGCAGAAAAATGAAGTGTAACTACTCAGATGGAACATGGTCAGTACATACCATCTGTTTTGGTACTATTAAAGTGTAAATTAGACATTGTTTGTAAACTACCTATAATTTTTCCCAAGTTCTATTGTTTCAAAATTATTTTTAATAGTTAAACGGATGTCATCAGCAAATAGCATTGTTTTGGAATTATATTTCTGATTGATCTGTAAACCTTGAATTTTTTGAATTAATAAGAATTACAAGTATTTCAATAGCTAGATCAAATAGTAAAGGGGAGAGAGGACATCCTTGTTTAGTTCCTTTTGTTAAATTAATAAAATTTGAAGTATATGGCCCTAATTTAATATATGCTTTATTATTATTATAAATAGCCATTGGCATTTAAATAAAATGTAAAGGGAAATCAAAAACGTTTTACAGACTTTTCACTCTTTTCATCATCCAGGTCCTCTAAAACTGTACAGACAACACCCCAGTTCTTTGTTATGAAAACAAATGGGGGGGCTTAGCCCTCATGGCATGGGAACTGGCAACTCAGTACCATGTCACCCTTCAGGTAGTGTACACCTCCAGTCAGAGTGTAGTGGCAGACACTCTGAGCAGGTCCATGACTCAGTCCCATGAATGGATGTTTCACAGGGATGTGTTTCTGGACATTCTCTGCTGGTGGTGTATTCCTCAGGTAGACCTTTTTGTCTCCCCTTTGAACAGACAACTTCCAGACTTTTGTGGCAGAGTTCCAGACCCTCTGGTGTGGAAGGTTGATGCTCTTTCTTTCTCAGGAAGGGGATGTTTCTTTATGCTCCCCCCTTCCCTCTTAATCAGAAAGTTCTGCTAAAGATTCAGCAGGACAAACCAGATATCTTGCTGGTGACTCCCTGTTGGCCAAGACAGCATTGGTTCCCTCTTCTGCATTTAGCCAAGGGCAATCATCACAAGTTACCTCACAGGATGGATCTTCTCACACAAGACAAGGGATCTCTTATACACCCACATCTCTCAACTCTACATCTGACACTGTGGGTGATAGCTTTTGATTCCTTTCACACGCCTCTTTTCAGAGGACGTGTTTTGTGTTCTGCAGGAGGTGATGAAAACCCAATATTAGGAAATCCTACTTACCAAATGAAAGAGGTTTTCCATCTGGTATCTTTCTGTTAAGCTAGACCCACTTTCTGTAGATGTTCCTCTGGTTTTGTGAAGGCTGGGTTGGCTTATTCCTCAGTAAAAGCTCATCAGCCATTTCTGCTCGTCTGCCTTTGTAGATGTTCCTCTGGTTTTGTGAAGGCTGGGTTGGCTTATTCCTCAGTAAAAGCTCATCAGCCATTTCTGCTCGTCTGCCTTTGTCTCCTCCATTGGCCTCTAAATTGGAGGTTAAACTCTCCCTTAAAGGCGTCCTTTACATCAGACCTTCCAGGAAGCCTGTTGCTTCTCCTTCAAACCTCAGTTTGTCTTGAGAAAACTTGCTGTGGCTCCATTTGAAACTGCTGCTACAGCTACCCTGCAACACTGTAGTTGGAAGACTGTGCTTTTCCTAGCCATCACTTCAGACAGAAGGGTGTCCAAACCTCAAGCCTTGATGGCTTCTCTCCCTTCCTGGATTTCCATAAGGATAGGGTTTCTTTGCATACTAACCCTTCTTTTATGCCTAGGCTTATGAATGAGTTGTCACTTAACCATTCTATTCATTTGCCCACTTTTTTTCCTCTCTCCACAGTCATCTAGTGAGAGAGTTTTACACACTAGACAACTTAGATTTTACTTAGATAAAACAAAGGCTGTCAGGAAATCTGATCAGCTTTTTGTTTCTTTTCATCCCAGGGCTCTGGGAATGCTTGTTTCCAAGCAGACCATTTCCACTTGGATTTCTAATGCTAATTTATTTTATGTTTTTCATGGTAAGAGCCTTTGTTACTCCTGTTAAGGTTCACTGTATGAAAGTTGTGGCTTCTGTGGATAGTAGAAGCATTCTGGGGGCAACTACATGGTTCTCTGTACATACATTTACAAAGCATTATGTGCTATATTCTTCTTCCAGGTCCAGGGCTAACTTTGCTGAGACCGTTCTTCAGGAAGTTCTGGACCCTTATCCTTCCTTCTCTTCCTCACAAGTTGGATAAGCTTTTGTGATCAGCCCAAATAGCCTAAGTCTGCTGCAGCAATGAATGATGGGCATAGTGCAGTTGTGTGAGTTGCACTTGACATAACAATGAATGCATTTTAAAGTTCCTAACTCCTGCAGTTGCTGCCCCCAAAACTTCATCCATCTTTTACTGAATATATTTATATGTTGGGATGCAAAGTTATTTGTTTATAGCTTTCTGGGGTTTCAGGAAGAGTTAGTTTTATTTTTTAGTTATTTATTTGGGAGGGGCAAGAAAGTCCTGAAGCTGTCTACACTCTTGCTGCTGATTACCCTCCAAGGGGCTAGCTAGTCAATAGTCAGAGTGTAGGTGAGGTGGAAGCCTATAGCTTTTTGAAACTGGCCATTTGTATCCTTGGCAGGATACATTCCAGTTAGCCAAATGCCGCAGCAGCAGTGATGAGTATGGTAACTGCAGCTTACTCAACTGTACTTTCTCTCTTCTTTTAGAAATGGCTACGGGCAAATACTGTAAGCTTCCTCACAGACTGGAACTACTCCATCAAGACAGGGATTATTTAATACACCCCTTCCTGAAACTATTTCAGCTAACTGTCTGGGTGATACAGTTTTAATACCTTTTAGGGACTTATTTTCTGAGGATGTGCAGCAGGTGTTAATGGAGACAAAGGAACCTGCTGCTAGGAAATTATATATTAGCAAATGGCAAAGATCTTCTAGTTGGTGCCAAAACAAGAACCATGACCCTTTAAAGGCTAAGATTTCTCTGGTTTCACAGTATTTGCTTGTGTTATTATCCTCTGGCCTTTTTTACTCCCCCGCCAGGGTTCTTTTGTTGACAATTTCATCATATCTGCCTTTGGATCTTGCCATTTCAATGCATTCCCATATTAAATCTCAACTTTGTTTTGGAAAGTAACTGTGACTCCATTCAAAACTAGCTCATCAGGCTAATTGGAGGTTCAGGACATGGAAAACAGTTTTATTGATTGCTCTTGACTTCTGCAAGAAGTGCTTCCAAGTTGCAAGCTGACATGGTGAGTCAGCCTTAACTCATTTTCCTCAAAGATAATGTGTCTTGGAGAACTAGTTTTTCATTTATGTCTAAAGTGGTGCATGAGTTTATTTTGAACCAAGGTATCCATAACCTTGTTTTTTTTTCCAGAACCTAAAACAAGGTAGAAAGGATTCTTCATACACTGGATGTTCACAGACAATTCTATTATCTTGACAGAACCAAAACCTTCAGAAACTCTGGTCACTTATTCATTTATGAAGGTAAGAAAAAAGGGCAACCTGCATTAAAGCAGGCTGTCTCCAAATAGTTTTCTTATGCTGTTTCCTTTTGTTGAACCCACCAGAGCAAGGCAATTCTAGGCAGGGTCAAGGCAACATTCTACCAGGGACTCTGCTTCATTAGTGGCTTTTTGGAAAAGGGTGAATTCTAAAAGTATTCTAGAAGCAGCAACTTAGTCCTCTGTTCATACCTTTCCAAAGCACTACAGACTAGATTCCTTTTCCAAGTCTAGGTCAGACTTCACTAAGACTGTTCTCTAGGGGCTCTTGGACCCTCATCCTTCCTCCTTGTAGTCAGTATGAGCTATGGTAGTTTACCTATATAGCTGTGACTACTGCTGTTGTGATCAATTAATGAATACAGTACAGTTTTTAAGCAAACATACCATTACCATAACAGTAGATGCCCCCTGTATTTTTGTATATTTCTATGTATTTTGTATATATTTCTTGTGAAGTGTGGACTGTTTTTTGTGTACTTAGCACTGCACTTTTTTGTGGGGGGCTCCAACCTCCCTCTTTCAGTTGGCATGAAAACTCTAAAGGACTTGGCACCCAGAACATCGATATTATTTAGGTTTACTGGTGCTGATAATGGTTTGGGCTTGTAGAAGGTGCCATTGAGCTCTGGAGGCTGTCCAGCAGTTATATCCTAGGGTGGCTCTAATTCATATAGCTAAAGCTACTACAGCAGTGGTCATTCAAGCATCTACTGTTAAAGTAAGTTCACTTGCACGACTGTACTTTCTATGGCATTTATCTTAAATAGTGTGTCATAAACTGATTTGTTGTATGGGTGTTATTTTTACTTTATGATTTACTGATAAAATTCAGTCAGTTTTATTGCCCTCAAATTTCCTGTCACATAAGGGCATATGGTAGTTAGATGTCTTTGATTGTGCTGCCTGAAAATGAGTGTAGTGCAGCCTGAACATACTTCACTGAATAGGTATCTAACGTAGGGAATTGCATCTCACTTGAGTTAAGTGGTACAGAATAAGAGTGAAATGTTTGGGAAGTAAGTAGAGGAAGACCTTGCTGAAATAAGGACTAGACTTCTTGATATGATTAGGTGACTGTGTAGGTCTTTGCACTGTTGTGAATATAGAAGATAATAGACAGGTGATCTGCTGTGGTGACCCCTAACCAGGAAAAAGCCGAAAGAAGAAGATGTATTCTTAATTGGCTTAGGAATGTACTACTGAACTTTTAGGAGAAGTAAATGTTAATAGTAATGAGAATTCATATGCTTCAGAAAGAAAGGTCTATTCATTTTTTTTTTCCTTAATTAGGGCTCTTCAGAATTTCAGCCACATCCCCCTGGGCCACTTCCAGGCAACTTCACTCAGGTTCCCAGACTTCCTCCTCCTCCACCTCCTCCTTTAGAGCAATGGAGAGGACCACCACCGCCACTGCCTCAAGACAGAAACCAACCTTTCTTTATTGGAGGTGAGTTGATAGGTTCTCTGGGTTAGCGATTGGTCTAACTTTTATGAAAAGCTGATTTTTAAACTTTTTAACAACTTAAATGTCTGTTTATGTAAACATATGATTTATATTAGTTTTATTTTATGATTTGCGATAGTATAGCTATTTGATATATTTCTCTCTTGTACATTTCTTTGGGATTTCATTAGAATGTGTGGAACATTGCATGTTCCACAGTATGCAGCTTCACTTTAATCTGCTTATGTAAATGTAGATGCCCCCTGTAGTTTTGTATATTTCTATGTATTTTGTATATATTTCTTGTGAAGTGTGGACTGTTTTTTGTGTACTTAGCACTGCACTTTTTTGGGGGGGCTCCAACCTCCCTCTTTCAGTTGGCATGAAAACTCTAAAGGACTTGGCACCCAGAACATCGATATTATTTAGGTTTACTGGTGCTGATAATGCAAAAATACAGGGGGCATCTACTATTATGGTAATGGTATGTTTGCTTAAAAACTGTACTGTATTCGTAAATTGATCACAACAGCAGTAGTCACAGCTATATAGGTAAACTACCATAGCTCATACTGACTACAAGGAGGAAGGATGAGGGTCCAAGAGCCCCTAGAAAGCAAATGCATTATAGATTTAATCTGTAAAACTTTTTTTTTTCTTATTAGTGGCAGCATTAGTGCTTGGAGAGAAAGCATAGACCAGGAAACATTGAGAAGTTGCTGAAAGGTTATTGCATTTTCTTCTAGAAGTGAACATGTTTGAACAAACATTTAATTCCACGTAATAGCCAATAGTTGGCCTTTACAGTTGGGCACTTTAGCAAGACTTTATCTAGACATGAATATTAAACTGGTGTTGACATGCATTCCTCTGCTTGTGTAAGAAAAAGGAACGCTTGTTGAGGTTCTTCTTTTTATTGTCATTTTTTTCAGAGTCCTGGCAAGCTTTATAAGAAGTTTTATTCTTCTTAGCATTTTGCACCTGCATCATTTTAATAATGTGCCTGTGTAGTTCAGGTTTATACTCTTAGATGTTGCTGTTTTTAAAGCAGAAGGTGATCTTTATGTTTTATACTGAATTACCATAGTTTAAACGTTATCATCTCATGTAAACCTAGAGTTTTATAGGGTTCATACTGAAGTAACTTACAACGGTCATCATCTCATATAAACCTGGACGGATATCAAGTAAGGACCACTTGGTCCAACCTATGTCCATTTTAGTTGCCAGTTGTATGTTGTGAAAATCTGAGACACACTATTTAGTTTCTTTCTGCTTCTGTGTCCCCTTTCCACCCCCCCCCCAAAAAGTAAATTTTTATCTTGTGTATACAGTACAGTGCTGTCAGAAAAATGATTACTCTGAGTAGGATATGAGCTCAGCTTTGTTTAGACTTGTTAAAAAAAATGACTGCAGTCACCAGCTTCATGATGTAGAGGGAAGAAGCCCGAACTACATTGCAGGC